>NC_091335.1:2104274-2166774 GCF_038502225.1 Cherax quadricarinatus
GCAGACACACTGTGTGGGAACAACACAACAGACACACTGTGTGGGAACAACACAGCAGACACACTGTGTGGGAACAACACAGCAGACACACTGTGTGGGAACAACACAGCAGACACACTGTGTGGGAATAACACAGCAGACACACTGTGTGGGAACAACACAGCAGACACACTGTGTGGGAACAACACAGCAGACACACTGTGTGGGAACAACACAGCAGACACACTGTGAAGACTAAGGCATCAGGATGACCCTGACTGAGGCATCAGCATGACCCTGACTGAGGCATCAGCATGACCCTGACTGAGGCATCAGCATGACCCTGACTGAGGCATCAGCATGACTCTGACTGAGGCATCAGCATGACTCTGACTGAGGCATCAGCATGACTCTGACTGAGGCATCAGCATGACCCTGACTGAGGCATCAGCATGACCCTGACTGAGGCATCAGCATGACTCTGACTGAGGCATCAGCATGACCCTGACTGAGGCATCAGCATGACCCTGACTGAGGCCTCAGCATGACCCTGACTGAGGCATCAGCATGACCCTGACTGAGGCATCAGCATGACTCTGACTGAGGCATCAGCATGACCCTGACTGAGGCATCAGCATGACCCTGACTGAGGCATCAGCATGACCCTGACTGAGGCATCAGCATGACCCTGACTGAGGCATCAGCATGACTCTGACTGAGGCATCAGCATGACCCTGACTGAGGCATCAGCATGACCCTGACTGAGGCATCAGCATGACCCTGACTGAGGCATCAGCATGACCCTGACTGAGGCATCAGCATGACCCTGACTGAGGCATCAGCATGACCCTGACTGAGGCATCAGCATGACTCTGATTGAGGCATCAGCATGACCCTGACTGAGGCATCAGCATGACCCTGACTGAGGCATCAGCATGACCCTGACCGAGGCATCAGCATGACCCTGACTGAGGCATCAGCATGACCCTGACTGAGGCATCAGCATGACCCTGACTGACAGGGATCCCTTAAAATTTAACTTTACACGTAACACTCTTCTTAACATATTAAATATCTCTCCAGACAACACTAACTTGAACGTAACTCTGTTGACTAATCAACAAGAGTAACAATAACACCAGAACACAGAGACTACAAGCTGTGCTGATGGTTCAACAAGTGGTTGCTCGAGTTCAAGCCAAGCACACGTCAGGTCACTGTTTTGAAGTCAACACCTGCTAGGAACAATATATGAACTCCTGTATCCCTCTCTCTTCAGACAAAAATATACCTGTGTGAGTGGCCACACCTGTCTACCTGTACAAGGGTACCTGGTGGACCTGAGGGAGAGCTCAACGACCTGTCCAGGTTAAGGTGTTGAGGGGAAGGTGGGGGTGAGGAAAATGGGGAAGAAAAATGGAGGGTTGGAGGTAGGGGAGGAGAGATGGAGGGGTAGACGTGGGGGAGGGATATTTGGTCGAACGACCTTGAACTAGCAGTTATGATGGTCATGTGGTGATGGTTACGTATGTGATGAGTGAATGGTGATGATAGAATACTCACCATCAAAAATATCATCACCATCACAACGACACAGTGTAGTGTTGACACTACCCAAGCTGGATCCTCAACACAACACTGTGGTGTTGACACTACCCAAGCTGGATCCTCAACACAACACTGTGGTGTTGACACTACCCAAGCTGGATCCTCAACACAACACAGTGTAGTGTTGACACTACCCAGACTGGATCCTCAACACAACACAGTGTAGTGTTGACACTACCCAGACTGGATCCTCAACACAACACTGTGGTGTTGACACTACCCAGACTGGATCCTCAACACAACACTGTGGTGTTGACACTACCCAGACTGGATCCTCAACACAACACTGTGGTGTTGACACTACCCAAGCTGGATCCTCAACACAACACTGTGGTGTTGACACTACCCAGACTGGATCCTCAACACAACACTGTGGTGTTGACACTACCCAAGCTGGATCCTCAACACAACACTGTGGTGTTGACACTACCCAAGCTGGATCCTCAACACAACACTGTGGTGTTGACACTACCCAAGCTGGATCCTCAACACAACACTGTGGTGTTGACACTACCCAGACTGGATCCTCAACACAACACAGTGTAGTGTTGACACTACCCAGACTGGATCCTCAACACAACACAGACTGGATCCTCAACACAACACAGACTGGATCCTCAACACAACACAGACTGGATCCTCAACACAACACAGACTGGATCCTCAACACAACACAGACTGGATCCTCAACACAACACAGACTGGATCCTCAACACAACACAGACTGGATCCTCAACACAACACAGACTGGATCCTCAACACAACACTGCAATACACTAACTTATCGGATCAGTGACCAACAACCAGAAAACGAAGAAGTGACGTCATGCGTTTGTGACTTCCTACGTATTGACATCCACTGTCATCAATGATGTCTTGAATGTTGAGACGAACGGAATGTGGAACACATTAGTGGCTAGAATGTTCAGTGTGTACCACCACCTAACACACACATACACACACACACACCACACACATACACACACACACACACACACACACACACACACACACACACACACACACACACACACACACACACACACACACACACACAATCTTAAAAAAACACATTAAAAATCCTTATCAACTGCAGAGAGTTGCAACCAGACTGGCTCCTGGGCTATCATGGTAGTTACTGACCTTACATTGTAGTTACTGACCTAACATTGTAGTTCCTGGCCTATCATGGTAGTTACTGACCTATCATGGTAGTTACTGACCTATCACGGACATAATGAAGGATATTAGGGGAATGATTGGTCCTGAGCAGGTCGTGCCTTGTACGGGCCAGTAGGCCTCCTGCAGTGGTCCTCCATCTTTATATTCTTAACATTTAGAAGACATATATGGCCATAACATGCAGCACAGTTACCCAGAAACACAGAGACAAATACGTACATAATGTTTGAGAGGATGAACACACACACACACACACACACACACACCAAGTGCACAGCAAACCCGCTCACAGGATGTACTACGAGTGCACATTAAGTGCTCACACAGAGACCTGCAAGTGCACGGCCAACCTGTCATGCAAGTACTGACAAGTTGATGACTTAGACAACTGTACAACACCCGAGTGTCCTTATAATAGAGATGTTTTGCCAGGCAGTGGAGTCATCAGTACAATACAGTTTGTTTAAAGGTGCTGGGGACAGTGGAAGACAGGGTAATCAGTCCCTCAGTCTATATATGAGCCAGTGAGGCGCAGCAGTTGAAGATAACATCACAGGTGGGCGATACACTACCTCTCATAAACAACTGGTGTTGAATAAACTTGGAGAAAGGGGCAGTAAGGGGATGAGATAGATTGTAGGGTCCCAGGAGCTGCAACACAGCCCTCCTAAACCCCTGTGGGTATACAGGTATAGACACTGACAGTGAGATTCGTGAGGTGATTAGCAGAGGTGCGGAGCACGTTGGTAAGTTCAGTGAACCCAGTGTGGGCGTCGTGGTGGTGTTAGTGAACCACCCAGTGTGGGCGTCGTGGTGGTGTTAGTGAACCACCCAGTGTGGGCGTCGTGGTGATGTTAGTGAACCACCCAATGTGGGGGTCGTGATGGTGTTACTGAACCACCCAGTGTGGGCGTCGTGGTGGTGTTAGTGAACCACCCAGTGTGGGCGTCGTGGTGATGTTAGTGAACCACCCAGTGTGGGCGTCGTGGTGATGTTAGTGAACCACCCAGTGTGGGCGTCGTGGTGATGTTAGTGAACCACCCAGTGTGGGCGTCGTGGTGGTGTTAGTGAACGTGTGGGCGTCGTGGTGATGTTAGTGAACCACCCAGTGTGGGCGTCGTGGTGGTGTTAGTGAACCACCCAGTGTGGGCGTCGTGGTGATGTTAGTGAACCACCCAGTGTGGGCGTCGTGGTGGTGTTAGTGAACCACCCAGTGTGGGCGTCGTGGTGATGTTAGTGAACCACCCAGTGTGGGCGTCGTGGTGATGTTAGTGAACCACCCAGTGTGGGCGTCCACCCAGTGTGGGCGTCGTGGTGATGTTAGTGAACCACCCAGTGTGGGCGTCGTGGTGGTGTTAGTGAACCACCCAGTGTGGGCGTCGTGGTGGTGTTAGTTCGCCCAGTGTGGGCGTGAACATTGACTGCATCCACCACAGCCCACTCCACCACCACACAATGTTCACATACTACCACAAAGGGTATCTAATAAGTTACCGCTGCTTCCCCCCCCCACACACACACACGCACGCAAGTTAGAGAAAGTACAAAGGTTTGCAACAAGGCTAGTCCCAGAGCTCAGGGGAATGTCGTACGAGGTAAGGTTGAGGGAAATTGGACTGACGACACTGGAGGACAGAAGGGTCAGGGGAGACATGATAACGACATACAAGATACTGCGGGGAATAGACAAGGTGGACAGAGACAGGATGTTCCAGAGAGGGGACACAGAAACAAGACTCAGACGAGTCACAGGGACGTTAGGAAGTATTTCTTCAGTCATAGAGTCGTCAGGAAGTGGAATAGCCTAGCAAGTGAAGTAGTGGAGGCAGGAACCATACATAGTTTTAATAAGAGGTATGACAAAGCTCAGGAAGCAGAGAGGGAGAGGACCTAGTAGCGATCAGTGAAGAGGCGGGGCCAGGACCTGAGTCTCGACCCCTACAACCACAATTAGGTGAGTACACACACACGCACACGTACACATTTATTTATTTATTTATTTATTTATAATTTGAGCACACTTACAGAGGTACAAAAAAAAAATACAGATAAGAGCAGCATGCCAAAGCCACTTATACTATGCATAGCATTACGGGCTGGCTTAAAATTAACTTAAGATTAACTAAGCAATGATGAAATCAGTGAAAAACATTAATGTAAACTGATTACTATAAAGCACAAGTGAGTATTACAAAGACAGGTCATATGGTTGCATGCATTGTTGTAAATTCAGTAGAATGGAGTATTCTGTTAGGTAGTGAATTTAAAAAATAATAAAGTTAGATTGGGTTTTAGGTTTAACATTTATGTGATATAATTGTGAGAAACATTTAAGATATACAATTTATAAGGTTCAGTTATTCAGTATTTATTTGGTTTTGGGTGTGTACGTGAGGTAATTTTCTTGCGTCATGTCCTCTCCAGAGTGGACGGATTAACGGACACAAACTCTGGCTAGTTATATGCTACCCTCCCTTCCTCCTTCCCTCCCTCCTTCCTTCCCTCCTTCCCACATCCATTCCCTCCCTCAGTTTGCCACTCCAACATTACAGTACTAGCAATGATGCTCTCTGCCCCTCTTCCTATCTCTCTCTCTCTCTCACACACACTCCCTCTCCCTTACACAACCATCTCTCACAGACTAGCTCACCCTCAACGATTTCCCCCCTCCCCACTCCCCTCCTTCCCACTCCCCTCCTCCCCACTTCCCTCCTCCCCACTCCCCTCCTTCCCTGTCTCCTCCAACAGTCTCTTCCTCATCAGTCTTTCAGGTCTCTACGGAGACTCATCTCTCAGCATAGTGAAGAGACGTAACACAAGTACTTCTTGCAAGCATAAAAGACCCAATGGAAATAAGTCAAGGACTCTAATGAAAATAAGTCAAGGACTCCAATGGGAATAAGTCAAGGACTCCAATGGGAATAAGTCAAGGACTCCAATGGGAATAAGTCAAGGACTCCAATGGGAATAAGTCAAGGACTCCAATGGAAATAAGTCAGGGACTCCAATGGAAATAAGTCAAAGACTCCAATGGAATTAAGTCAAGGACCCCAATGGAAATAAGTCAAGGACCCCAATGGAGATAAGTCAAGGACTCCAATGGGAATAAGCCAAGGACCCCAATGGAAATAAGTCAATGACCCCAATGGAAATAAGTCAAGGACTCTAATGGAAATAAGTCAAGGACTCTAATGGAAATAAGTCAAGGACCCCAATGGAAATAAGTCAAGGACTCCAATGGAAATAAGTCAAGGACTCTAGTGGAAATAAGTCAAGGACTCCAATGGAAATAAGTCAAAGACCCCAATGGAAATAAGTCAAGGACCCCAATGTAAATAAGTCAAGGACTCCAGTGGAAAAAGTCAAAGACCCCAATGGAAATAAGTCACTTTTTCTGACTTGTTTAGGTTATCACATGTAATTTACACATATATGTTACTATGTATGATAATTATACTTATTTGCAGGTGAGCCTAAATGAACTTGCTAGAGGCAGTGTGGACTCAACAACAACACAGTTTTCAAGGAGAGAGTAGGAGAGGAGAACCCTGGTATCACAGCCATCACAGAGACCAAACCTGCAGCAATAATGACATATTGCAAGAGGTACAGTGAGGGAAGGTGAGAGGCAGGGTAGGCGTGGGTATTAACAGGTCAGCGAGCCGCTAGTGGCGTGGGAGAACCAGCTGTCTACCACCACCACTACCAGTACCACCAACACCACCACTACCAGTACCACCACCACAACCACCCACTACCGCCTCTCCACCTCTCTCTTTCCATATACTCCTCCATTCTTCCTTTCCTTTTCCCCTCCTTCCTAGATATCTCTTTCCTTCAATTATCTCCCTCCCTCTATCTCCATGTCTCTCTGTCTTCCTGTCTCTCTCTCTGTCTCCCTGTGTCGCTGTCTCCCTGTCTCTCCGTCTCCCTCCTCCCCGATCTTCCTTAAAAGTTTAATATAAATGTTATACTTTAGTTTACCATTAATGTGTCTATCCTCAGAGAAAACTGAGGTTCTGCAACACTAACTTAATTAAACCTGACCAGACCATCAGCAGCCAGTCTGAGGCAATGAGAATGCTGTATTTCGGATATTAACTGAGATATTTCTTAACCCGGGATAACCCCAGAGTGTTAGTTATTATAACTTTCACTCTGCTCCTGTGATCTTCTCCTCCACCCCCAGGATGCCACCCACAACAGTCAGCCAACACACAAGAGGTACAATAAAGTTCATGGTGCTGGGAGAAAGTGGACCTACTAGTGACCAGCGAGGAAGAGGGGCCAGGAGCTATGAATTAACCCTTGCAGCCACAAATAGGTGAGTACAAATAGGTGAGTACACAGGCAACTACTCACTGCTAAGTGACCAGGGGGCAACAGGTGTTAGGAGACTTTTCCAATCTATCTCTCCTCCTAGACTCGAACCCGCGTTCTTTTATTTATAAAATAAGATGGTAATTTTGTTCAGTAGTGTGACATGTTCAATGGTAACATTTACATGTTCAATGGTAACATTTACATGTTCAATGGTAACATTTACATGTTCAATGGTAACATTTACATATTCAATGGTAACATTTACATATTCAATGGTAACATTTACATGTTCAATGGTAACATTTACATGTTCAATGGTAACATTTACATGTTCAATGGTAACATTTACATGTTCAATGGTAACATTTACATATTCAATGGTAACATTTACATATTCAATGGTAACATTTACATGTTCAATGGTAACATTTACATGTTCAATGGTAACATTTACATATTCAATGGTAACATTTACATATTCAATGGTAACATTTACATATTCAATGGTAACATTTACATGTTCAATGGTAACATTTACATATTCAATGGTAACATTTACATGTTCAATGGTAACATTTACATGTTCAATGGTAACATTTACATGTTCAACGGTAACATTTACATATTCAATGGTAACATTTACATATTCAATGGTAACATTTACATGTTCAATGGTAACATTTACATGTTCAATGGTAACATTTACATGTTCAATGGTAACATTTACATGTTCAATGGTAACATTTACATGTTCAACGGTAACATTTACATGTTCAATGGTAACATTTACATGTTCAATGGTAACATTTACATGTTCAATGGTAACATTTACATGTTCAATGGTAACATTTACATGTTCAACGGTACCAACCACTTCTTGCATCCCCTTAGCTCAGCCATCAGTTATGGCTGTGCAGTTGTTGGGTCCTCCAGGTATACTCCTGGTATACTGTTAACGTCAAGCAATTAGGTTGAGGTGTTGACGCTAGACGATTTGTCGTTATACCTAAGATAAAGTATGATAAGATTTCGTTCGGATTTTTAACCCCGGAAGGTTAGCCACTTAGGATAGCCCAGTAAGGCAGTGCTTCGTCGAGAAATGTCTTATTTCCATTGTGGTCCCTCAGTATTGTCCCCCAGGATGTCACTCACACCAGTCGACTAACACCCAGGCACCTACTTGCCTGCTAGGTATACGGGGACAGTAGGTGTTAGGAAACAAGCCCAATGTTTCTCACTCTCGCTCATTAAACATACTAGTCTCCCTCTGTGTGAGTCTAGAAGACACTGGCAGTGAGTGAACTAGCAGCGAGTGAACTAGCAGCGAGTGAACTAGCAGTGAGTGAACTAGCAGCGAGTGAACTAGCAGCGAGTGAACTAGCAGTGAGCTAGCAGTGAGTGAACTAGCAGTGAGTGAGCTAGCAGTGAGTGAACTAGCAGTGAGTGAACTAGCAGTGAGTGAACTAGCAGTGAGTGAACTAGCAGCGAGTGAACTAGCAGTGAGTGAACTAGCAGTGAGTGAACTAGCAGCGAGTGAACTAGCAGTGAGTGAACTAGCAGTGAGTGAACTAGCAGCGAGTGAACTAGCAGCGAGTGAACTAGCAGTGAGTGAACTAGCAGCGAGTGAACTAGCAGTGAGTGAACTAGCAGTGAGTGAACTAGCAGCGAGTGAACTAGCAGTGAGTGAACTAGCAGCGAGTGAACTAGCAGTGAGTGAACTAGCAGCGAGTGAACTAGCAGTGAGTGAACTAGCAGCGAGTGAACTAGCAGTGAGTGAACTAGCAGCGAGTGAACTAGCAGCGAGTGAACTAGCAGTGAGTGAACTAGCAGTGAGTGAACTAGCAGTGAGTGAACTAGCAGCGAGTGAACTAGCAGTGAGTGAACTAGCAGTGAGTGAACTAGCAGCGAGTGAACTAGCAGTGAGTGAACTAGCAGTGAGTGAACTAGCAGCGAGTGAACTAGCAGTGAGTGAACTAGCAGTGAGTGAACTAGCAGCGAGTGAACTAGCAGTGAGTGAACTAGCAGTGAGTGAACTAGCAGTGAGTGAACTAGCAGCAAGTGAACTAGCAGCGAGTGAACTAGCAGTGAGTGAACTAGCAGCGAGTGAACTAGCAGTGAGTGAACTAGCAGTGAGTGAACTAGCAGTGAGTGAACTAGCAGTGAGTGAACTAGCAGCGAGTGAACTAGCAGTGAGTGAACTAGCAGCGAGTGAACTAGCAGTGAGTGAACTAGCAGCGAGTGAACTAGCAGTGAGTGAACTAGCAGCGAGTGAACTAGCAGCGAGTGAACTAGCAGCGAGTGAACTAGCAGCGAGTGAACTAGCAGTGAGTGAACTAGCAGTGAGTGAACTAGCAGTGAGTGAACTAGCAGCGAGTGAACTAGCAGTGAGTGAACTAGCAGCGAGTGAACTAGCAGTGAGTGAACTAGCAGTGAGTGAACTAGCAGTGAGTGAACTAGCAGTGAGTGAACTAGCAGCGAGTGAACTAGCAGTGAGTGAACTAGCAGTGAGTGAACTAGCAGTGAGTGAACTAGCAGCGAGTGAACTAGCAGTGAGTGAACTAGCAGTGAGTGAACTAGCAGTGAGTGAACTAGCAGCGAGTGAACTAGCAGTGAGTGAACTAGCAGCGAGTGAACTAGCAGTGAGTGAACTAGCAGTGAGTGAACTAGCAGTGAGTGAACTAGCAGCGAGTGAACTAGCAGTGAGTGAACTAGCAGCGAGTGAACTAGCAGTGAGTGAACTAGCAACGAGTGAACTAGCTTTGCTTACCCTTCTGTGATAATAGCTACGAGTGCCTGCAGCGCTACTGTTCTACTGCACTCTGGAAATACTGTTGGTGGTAACATTTGCTTGCCTATACCTGTATTACTGTTACTGGTGACTTAGCTGACGACTTGTGCTTGTGACAAGCTGCTGCCAGACTTGCAGTAACCACCACCTCTCAACGCCCACCACGCCCACACCTCTCAACACCCATACCTCTCAACGCCCACCACGCCCACACATCTCCATGTCCTCAACCTCAAGGTTAGTGATTCTTTCTGAGGCGACCCGAGGAGAGAGAGAGTAGAAGTGCTGTCTTCGTATACCACAGAGGGTTAATATACCAAGAAAGCCACAGGCAGTAGGACTTATTCCCGCTAGTGTTCTAAAGTCCCTTCCTCACTATCTACAACATTCGACTAGCTCCTAGGTAGCTAGCTACAGCTAGGAGCTACAACAGGGCTAGCAGGTGTTAGGAGGCTCACTCATACGTCCCCACTTGTAGACCTAATCCACGGATTAAGGTGGGAGGAATGCCACGGATGCCATCTTAGGGTGAAATCAGTGCCACCTGGTGCCACGTGAGGCTGGCACTGGTGCCATTAACACTAGACTACACAGATGAAAGTGCCACAACCTATATAACTCAATGTCAACAAAGATGAAAGCCGTGACGTTGGCACTCCACCCACTCACGGTGCCAGTTGTGCCAGCATGGCCACACTGATGGTGCCAGCAGGGCTACACTGATGGTGCCAGTTGTGCCAGCATGGCCACACTGATGGTGCCAGCAGGGCTACACTGATGGTGCCAGTTGTGCCAGCATGGCCACACTGATGGTGCCAGCATGGCCACACTGATGGTGCCAGCAGGGCTACACTGATGGTGCCAGTTGTGCCGGCATGGCCACACTGACGGTGCCAGCATGGCCACACTGATGGTGCCAGCAGGGCTACACTGATGGTGCCAGTTGTGCCAGCATGGCCACACTGACGGTGCCAGCATGGCCACACTGATGGTGCCAGTTGTGCCAGCATGGCCACACTGATGGTGCCAGCAGGGCTACACTGATGGTGCCAGTTGTGCCAGCATGGCCACACTGATGGTGCCAGCAGGGCTACACTGATGGTGCCAGTTGTGCCAGCATGGCCACACTGATGGTGCCAGCATGGCCACACTGATGGTGCCAGCAGGGCTACACTGATGGTGCCAGTTGTGCCGGCATGGCCACACTGACGGTGCCAGCATGGCCACACTGATGGTGCCAGCAGGGCTACACTGATGGTGCCAGTTGTGCCAGCATGGCCACACTGACGGTGCCAGCATGGCCACACTGATGGTGCCAGCAGGGCTACACTGATGGTGCCAGTTGTGCCGGCAGGGCCATACTGATGGTGCCAACTGTGTCACCAGGGCCACACTGATGGTGCTAGTTGCGTCACCAGGGCCACACTGATGGTGCTAGTTGCGTCACCAGGGCCACACTGATGGTGCTAGATGCGTCACCAGGGCCACACTGATGGTGCTAGTTGCGTCACCAGGGCCACACTGATGGTGCTAGATGCGTCACCAGGGCCACACTGATGGTGCTAGTTGCGTCACCAGGGCCACACTGATGGTGCTAGTTGCGTCACCAGGGCCACACTGATGGTGCTAGTTGCGTCACCAGGGCCACACTGATGGTGCTAGTTGCGTCACCAGGGCCACACTGATGGTGCTAGTTGCGTCACCAGGGCCACACTGATGGTGCTAGTTGCGTCACCAGGGCCACACTGATGGTGCTAGTTGCGTCACCAGGGCCACACTGATGTGGTAGAGGGCCAGCCCCCTACCATACTTTTTGTCACCATGCTGTCAGGGGATGTGACACATGGTTGTGACACCGCCACAGGACGTGACACATGGTTGTGACACCGTCACGGGTACAAATTAGATCACAGGTTCATGGGGTTAAATGTCATGAGAGGTCATGGAAGATAAGGAGAGGTCATAGAAGGTCAGGAAAGGTTATGGAAGATCAGGAGAGGTCATAGAAAGTTAGGGAGGTCATAACAGGTTCATGCAGGTCATAATCAAGATAGGTTGTTAAGTCAAGCAATAAGAGTGAAACTCTCACAGTAACTTAACGACACTTGACCTGAGGTCACACACACACACACACACACACACACACACACACACGGGGGGCCAGGAGCTGAGTCTCGATCCCTGCAACCACAAATAGGCGAGTACACACACACGCACACACACAAAGGTCACACTAAGGTCACAATAAGGTCAGGTTATTAAAGGTCAGACTATGACCGCTATGAGTGGCTGGGACACCAGACTTGCTTTCAACTGTTACACTGTATTTAACATTCCTCCCTCTCTTCTTCCCTCTCTCCCTCCCTCTCTCCCTCTCTCCCTCCCTCTCTCCCTCCCTCTCTCCCTCCCTCTCTCCCTCTCTCCCTCCCTCTCTCCCTCCCTCTCCCTCCCTCCCACACACAGCCTCGCATCTTACTCTTCGCTTCCCTCTACCACCAGCACTATCACCAACACTACCACCAGCACTATCACCAACACTACCACCACCACTATCACCAACACTACCACCAGCACTATCACCAACACTACCACCAGCACTATCACCAACACTACCACCAGCACTATCACCAACACTACCACCAGCACTATCACCAACACTACCACCAGCACTATCACCAACACTACCACCAGCACTATCACCAACACTACCACCACCACTATCACCAACACTACCACCAGCACTATCACCAACACTACCACCAGCACTATCACCAACACTACCACCAGCACTATCACCAACACTACCACTAGCACTATCACCAACACTACCACCAGCACTATCACCAACACTACCACCAGCACTATCACCAACACTACCACCAGCACTATCACCAACACTACCACCAGCACTATCACCAACACTACCACCACCACTATCACCAACACTACCACCAGCACTATCACCAACACTACCACCAGCACTATCACCAACACTACCACCACCACTATCACCAACACTACCACCACCACTATCACCAACACTACCACCACCACTATCACCAACACTACCACCAGCACTATCACCAACACTACCACCAGCACTATCACCAACACTACCACCACCACTATCACCAACACTACCACCACCACTATCACCAACACTACCACCAGCACTATCACCAACACTACCACCACCACTATCACCAACACTACCACCAGCACTATCACCAACACTACCACCAGCACTATCACCAACACTACCACCAGCACTATCACCAACACTACCACCACCACTATCACCAACACTACCACCAGCACTATCACCAACACTACCACCAGCACTATCACCAACACTACCACTAGCACTATCACCAACACTACCACCAGCACTATCACCAACACTACCACCAGCACTATCACCAACACTACCACCAGCACTACCACCAACACTACCACCAGCACTATCACCAACACTACCACCAGCACTATCACCAACACTACCACCAGCACTATCACCAACACTACCACCAGCACTATCACCAACACTACCACCAGCACTATCACCAACACTACCACTAGCACTATCACCAACACTACCACCAGCACTATCACCAACACTACCACCAGCACTATCACCAACACTACCACCACCACTATCACCAACACTACCACCAGCACTATCACCAACACTACCACCAGCACTATCACCAACACTACCACTAGCACTATCACCAACACTACCACCAGCACTATCACCAACACTACCACCAGCACTATCACCAACACTACCACCAGCACTATCACCAACACTACCACCAGCACTACCACCAACACTACCACCAGCACTATCACCAACACTACCACCAGCACTATCACCAACACTACCACCACCACTATCACCAACACTACCACCAGCACTATCACCAACACTACCACCAGCACTATCACCAACACTACCACTAGCACTATCACCAACACTACCACCAGCACTATCACCAACACTACCACCAGCACTATCACCAACACTACCACCAGCACTATCACCAACACTACCACCAGCACTATCACCAACACTACCACCAGCACTACCACCAACACTACCACCAACGCTACCACCAACACTACCACCAACACTACCACCAACACTACCACCAACACTACTACCAATACCTCTACCACCGCTACCCCAACTACCTAGAATCTCCTCCTTAACACCACTACCACCCCCTTCCTCACCCGCAACACCCCCACCCACACACCTCAGCCTGTACGCCCACACAGCCTGCACGACCTGGCGGCAGTGCAGGTGTAACGGAGTGGGGCAGCGGGTGTGGGCTGGGACCCTATGAGTGAGCACCCTCACTCTGAACACCCAGCGGCAGAATACAGACCTGAGTCAAACTGGTATTTTCCTGACGAGCTGAAGATCACTGACTTATTTACATCAGACCCAATGGAAATAATCAAGGACCCCAACGGAAATAATCAAGGACCCCAATGGAAATAATCAAGGACCCCAATGGAAATAATCAAGGACCCCAACGGAAATAAGTCAAGGACCCCAATGGAAATAATCAAGGACCCCAACGGAAATAAGTCAAGGACCCCAATGGAAATAATCAAGGACCCCAATGGAAATAAGTCAAGAACTCCAATGGAAATAAGTCAAGGATCCCAATGGAAATAAGTCAAGG
The DNA here is from genome assembly GCF_038502225.1 of Cherax quadricarinatus. Taxonomy (NCBI): domain Eukaryota; kingdom Metazoa; phylum Arthropoda; class Malacostraca; order Decapoda; family Parastacidae; genus Cherax; species Cherax quadricarinatus. The sequence continues at coordinate 2,118,849 of NC_091335.1, forward strand.
TCTCCAATGGAAATAATCAAGGACCTCAATGGAAATAAGTCAAGGACCCCTATGGAAATAAGTCAAGGTATCCAATGGAAATAATCAAGGACCCCAATGGAAATAAGTCAAAGATTCCAATGGAAATAATCAAGGACCCCAATGGAAATGAGTCAAAGACCCCAATGGAATTAAGTCAAGGACCCCTGTGGAAATAATCAAGGACCTCAATGGAAATAAGTCAAGGACCCCAGTGGAAATAATCAAGGATCCCAATGGAAATAAGTCAAGAACCCCAATGAAAATAAAGAACTCCAATGGAAATAAAGAACTCCAATGGAAATAAAGAACTCCAATGGAAATAATCAAGGACCCCAATGGAAATAAAGAACTCCAATGGAAATAATCAAGGATCCCAATGGAAATAATCAAGGACCCCAATGGAAATAAGTCAAGGACCCCAATGGAAATAAAGAACTCCAATGAAATAAGTCAAGGACCCCAAAGGAAATAATCAAGGACCCCAATGGGGTCCAGTGTCCTACTGCTGACATGTGAGGATCTGGTGACGTCACAGCTACCAAGGGAGCCTATCTATAAAGTAGCTGGGATTATCTAAGTATACTACACAAGTACACAGTAACACTACTGACATTTCCTCATTAAGTCTATTTAGACACAGGTACACGTAAGTACATACATAGTGTAAATTAGCCGCCAGGATTTACTGGGGTCCTTATTAACTTACTAAGACTAACTCGTACTGTCATAGTGTCTAGTGTGAACCTTGTATAAGATACTGTAAGACGCTCCCTCCCTCCTTGACTCAACACCACTAACTTACAGTGTCAACACACCGTAATTAATTACTGAAGAACCCGGATGGAGCCTAGGATGCATGACGGACACTCAAATACTTGTCTGGGTTATTTTATATTACTGCCAGCAGCAGCAGAAACAACAGCAGCAGCAGCAGCAGCAGCAGCAGTAGCAGCAGCAGCAGCAGCAGCAGCAGCAGCAACAGCAGCAGCAGTAGCAGCAGCAGCAGCAGCAGCAGTAGCAGCAGCAGCAGCAGCAGCAGCAGCAGCAACAGCAGCAGCAGCAGCAGCAGCACCAGCACCAGCACCACCAGCAGCAGCAGTAGCAGTAGCAGCAGCAGCAGCAGCACCAGCACCACCACCAGCAGCAACAGCAGTAGCAGCAGCAGCACCACCAGCACCACCAGCACCACCACCACCACCAACACCAGCAGCAGCAGCAACAGCAGTAGCAGCAGCAGCAACAACAGCAGCAACAGAGCGACGGGTCATGATAATTAAAGTAATTAAAGGAACCCTCTTACAGTCACCTCATGACAAGAGCAATGACTTCAAAGTTGTTGGTGTAGTAGTGGAATGGTTGTGGTGGTAGAAAGAGGCCACCATAACGGTTGTAACTGGTGCTGAGGTACCAGCTTCCTTCCTCCTGCCCTCTCACACACACATCATTCTCTTAATACATCTCATTCCTCCGCTGTTAAGCATTTATGTTCACCACTGCTGGTGTGATCATCTCCCTGGAGGCCTCGACCACCTACCTCGTTCACCTGACATCACTGCTGGTGTGATCATCTCCCTGGAGGCCTCGACCACCTACCTCGTTCACCTGACATCACTGCTGGTGTGATCATCTCCCTGGAGGCCTCGACCACCTACCTCGTTCACCTGACATCACTGCTGGTGTGATCATCTCCCTGGAGGCCTCGACCACCTACCTCGTTCACCTGACATCACTGCTGGTGTGATCATCTCCCTGGAGGCCTCGACCACCTACCTCGTTCACCTGACATCACTGCTGGTGTGATCATCTCCCTGGAGGCCTCGACCACCTACCTCGTTCACCTGACATCACTGCTGGTGTGATCATCTCCCTGGAGGCCTCGACCACCTACCTCGTTCACCTGACATCACTGCTGGTGTGATCATCTCCCTGGAGGCCTCGACCACCTACCTCGTTCACCTAACATCACTCACTGCTGCTCCACAACATTTGACATAACTCTTATCATTTAAGTTAGTTATGTTGTTCACTTTGATATATAAGTTTATACCCTTGTTAAACCTGTAACTGTTTTGATTGTCTACCACATCCACACACACACACACACACACACACACACACAGTCATAGAGTTGTCAGCAAGTGGAATAGCCTAGCAAGTGAAGTAGTGGAGGCAGGAACCATACATAGTTTTAAGAAGAGGTATGACAAAGCTCAGGAAGCAGAGAGAGAGAGGATCCAGTAGCGATCAGTGAAGAGGCGGGGCCAGGAGCTGAGTCTCGACCCCTGCAACCACAATTAGGTGAGTACAATTAGGTGAATTAGGTGAGTACACACAGATAGGATGTTCCAGAGAGGGGACACAGGAACAAAGGGTCACAACTGGAAGCTGAAGACTCAGACGAGTCACAGGGACGTTAGGAAGTATTTCTTCAGTCATAGAGTCGTCAGGAAGTGGAATAGCCTAGCAAGTGAAGTAGTGGAGGCAGGAACTATACATAATTTTAAGAAGAGGTATGATAAAGCTCAGGAAGCAGAGAGAGAGAGGACCTAGTAGCAATCAGTGAAGAGGCGGGGCCAGGAGCTGAGTATCGACCCCTGCAACCACAATTAGGTGAGTACACACACACACACACACACACACACACACACAAGAAGGCGTTTGACACAGTTCCACACAAGAGATTGGTGCAAAAACTGGAGGACCAAGCAGGGATAACAGGGAAGGCACTACAATGGATCAGGGAATACTTGTCAGGAAGACAGCAGCGAGTCATGGTACGTGGCGAGGTGTCAGAGTGGGCACCTGTGACCAGCGGGGTCCCGCAGGGGTCAGTCCTAGGACCAGTGCTGTTTCTGGTATTTGTGAACGACATGACGGAAGGAATAGACTCTGAGGTGTCCCTGTTTGCAGATGACGTGAAGTTGATGAGAAGAATACACTCGATCGAAGACCAGGCAGAACTACAAAGGGATCTGGACAGGCTGCAGAACTGGTCCAGCAATTGGCTCCTGGAGTTCAATCCCACCAAGTGCAAAGTCATGAAGATTGGGGAAGGGCAAAGAAGGCCGCAAACGGAGTACAGTCTAGGGGGTCAGAGACTACAAACCTCACTCAAGGAAAAAGATCTTGGGGTGAGTATAACACCAGGCACATCTCCTGAAGCGCACATCAACCAAATAACTGCTGCAGCATATGGGCGCCTAGCAAACCTCAGAACAGCATTCCGACATCTTAATAAGGAATCGTTCAGGACCCTGTACACCGTATACGTTAGGCCCATATTGGAGTATGCGGCACCAGTTTGGAACCCACACCTAGCCAAGCACGTAAAGAAACTAGAGAAAGTGCAAAGGTTTGCAACAAGACTAGTCCCAGAGCTAAGAGGTATGTCCTACGAGGAGAGGTTAAGGGAAATCAACCTGACGACACTGGAGGACAGGAGAGATAGGGGGGACATGATAACGACATACAAAATACTGAGAGGAATTGACAAGGTGGACAAAAACAGGATGTTCCAGAGATTGGACACAGTAACAAGGGGACACAGTTGGAAGCTAAAGACACAGATGAATCACAGGGATGTTAGGAAGTATTTCTTCAGCCACAGAGTAGTCAGTAAGTGGAATAGTTTGGGAAGCGATGTAGTGGAGGCAGGATCCATACATAGCTTTAAGCAGAGGTACGATAAAGCTCACGGCTCAGGGAGAGTGACCTAGTAGCGATCAGTGAAGAGGCGGGGCCAGGAGCTCGGACTCGACCCCCGCAACCTCAACTAGGTGAGTACAACTAGGTGAGTACACACACACACACAGAGGCTGTGTGTTAAGCTGTGCTCCATAATGTATGTTCGCCTTAAGAAGCAAGGAGCCACGGTAAATATGTGGCCTGTGTGGTGGTGCTGGTGGTGGTTGTGGTAGTGGTTGTGGTGGTGGTTGTGGTGGTGACACGGGTGGTGTAGTGGTCATGGCCACCATTGTACTGACAGCCTCATGATCGGCACGCGCACCCCCTCCCCTTCCCTCAACCCCCCACCCCTCCTGCTGTCAACACGCGACAGCAAGGAGAAGAAATGAGAAACATGCTCAAGTTATCGCCCTCCACCAACCCTGGATACATGATAGCCAGTGTCTGCCTGAGGACACACGTCTGTCACCTTACACAAAACCTCTAAATTCCTGAGGTATTAAGCAGACATGACTGGTTGGTGGCAAGATCTCAACCAGTCAGTAGGTAGCTGCCCTCCACCTCACCCTGCTAACACACCAGTCAGTAGGTAGCTGCCCTCCACCTCACCCTGCTAACACACCAGTCAGTAGGTAGCTGCCCTCCACCTCACCCTGCTAACACACCAGTCAGTAGGTAGCTGCCCTCCACCTCACCCTGCTAACACACCAGTCAGTAGGTAGCTGCCCTCCACCTCACCCTGCTAACACACCAGTCAGTAGGTAGCTGCCCTCCATCTCACCCTGCTAACACACCAGTCAGTAGGTAGCTGCCCTCCACCTCACCCTGCTAACACACTCAACACACCAGTACCATCCAGGACGGCCTCTACGGCCACACCAGGAGGCATCTAATCGCAGTGTTCCTTACAGTAATATCCCCCCCCCTCCCCAGCACTCTGCCAGGTAAATATTCAGCTGTGAGTGTAACTGTAACATGTACTAATATTATTACATCACTGACAGCACTAGCTGACTGCTTCACATGCTGTCAATGCTGTTCCCACAGCTTCTTCACTTCCTGTGAGACGACGTCAGGTAGTGAGGGGGTTACTATAGAAAACGACTCTTCCTGTACAGTGTTGTCGGAGCCCGTCCCTCCCTCCACGAGCTTCAGATATGATAAGATTGGTTCGGATTTTTAACCCCGGAGGGTTAGTCACCTAGGATAACCCAAGAGCACTGTCTTATTTCCATTGTGGTCCTTTAATACTGTCCCTCAGGGTGAGAGCCAATACCAGTCGACTAATACCCAGGTAGCTACTTATTGCTAGATAAACAGTGACAGCAGGTGTAAGGAAAGACACCCAGCATTTCCATCCGTAGCGGGGATCGAACCACAAACTCTGTGTGTGAGGCGAGTGCGTTGCCAACCAAGCCACGCTGAGACATTAAGTTTATTTAGGTACAGGTACACATAAGTACAATTATGACACATAGCAACATGTGTATAAAATCACTAAGATAACCCAAGAAAAGGTCAAAGAAAAGTGGTTTATTTCCACTGTGATGTGTGGGAGTTGATGTTGGAGCGGTGTGTTCCTGGGAGTACAGTGTGTGAGAGTCACACACTGCCTCCAGGCTCTGCTGTACTTCCTACTGCTGCCTCTCACACACTGTGACCCACCTGCACCTTGTGGTCACGACTACACCAGGGAAGAACACAGCGTGTAGTACCTACACCTACACTTCATCATTGCTGCTCACTAAGTTAGGCTTGCTGGGGTCACTAAGTTAGACATACTGGGGTGGAGTGTCACCTCCTAGGACGCCCTCTATACAATAGAGTGATGGTCATGGTTGCTTCTCCTCCTCCTGCGTCTGAGTGTGATTCTCCTGGATACTGGGGAAGTGCATCATACACTTGCTCTCTCACTGACTGCTTATATACCTTCCTGGAAGCCGTTCTCACGTTGTAATATACTGTAGTTTACGTGTGTGTGTGTGTGTGTGTGTGTGTGTGTGTGTGTGTGTGTGTGTGTGTGTGTGTGTGTGTGTGTGTGTGTGTGTGAGGCGGTCAGTGGGTGGGAACGACACAGTTACTGCCAGGATCAAGGACCTGTCTCACGTTGTCTTCTTACGCAGGTACGGTCCACCACCCACTCCAGTATCCCACCACCACTATCAACACTACCACCACTACCATCACTATCACCACTATCACCATCCTAACAGTCACCACTACCATTCAGTGGACCCAAATGCTTCCAACATCACCATCTCAATCCTCAATACAACCACTCTCCCACTACCACACAATGTACTTAAAATAGGAGGCAGTCAATGGTAATATATATATATATATTTACACTATGTGTGATAATTGCACTTGTGTACCTAAGTAAACTTAGTAATCAGTAACTCTGCTTTAGATCCTCACCCTGAGGGACGTGTCCTCACAATCCTCGTCTCAAATACAAAAAAAAACTCAATATACGAACATCAAATCCGCCTTTAAGGAAAAAATACAGCGTCCGTTTTTGTGTGCGTGATGACGCCATGACTCCCACACACGCCACCGTGATCAGTGACTTCAAAAATAATGCATCCTGCGTGTTTACCCGACACGCAGGATTATACTGACATCAGGATGTGTTAAGGTGGTGCTTCTCACCTGCATTAAGGTGAGAAACTTCACGGTATTCCTTCACAAGTACCATAAATCCGCACGTTTTAAGGCGTTACTTCCCAGCCTCTATACAAGCGGTGCGTCTGAAGGTGCGTCGCCCAAGAGTCTGGATATCTTCCAGTCGTTCTCCAGCATCCAGACGTTCAGACATCTTCCTCTCAGTCGTTCTTCTCCAGCATCCATACGTTCAGACACCTTCCTCTCAGTCGTTCTTCTCCAACATCCAGATGTTCAGACACCTTCCTCTCAGTTGTTCTTCTCCAACATCCAGACGTTCAGACACCTTCCTCTCAGTCGTTCTTTTCCAGCATCCAGATATTCAGACATCTTCCTCTCAGTCGTTCTTCTCCAGCATCCAGATATTCAGACATCTTCCTCTCAGTCGTTCTTTTCCAGCATCCAGACGTTCAGACACCTTCCTCTCAGTCGTTCTTCTCCAGCATCCAGACGTTCAGACACCTTCCTCTCAGTCGTTCTTCTCCAGCATCCAGACGTTCAGACACCTTCCTCTCAGTCGTTCTTCTCCAGCATCCAGACGTTCAGACAACTTCCTCTCAGTCGTTCTTCTCCAGCATCCAGACGTTCAGACAACTTCCTTCCTCTCAAGTCTTGTTGAAATTTAAATAAGAAAAAACTGGCGGAACTCTGCTTTTTTAAGTCACTAATGTTACTGCGCTGCCTGTGTGCTCTAACTTGAGAGAGAGAGAGAGAGGGAGAGAGAGAGAGAGAGAGAGAGAGAGAGAGAGAGAGAGAGAGAGAGAGAGAGAGAGAGAGAGAGAGAGAGAGAGAGAGAGAGAGAGAGAGAGAGACAGAGAGCAACGTCCTCCAGTTGGGTATTGCCTCAGGGAATACTTGGCCCAGGGTACTGGTGTGGTATCAGTCCAACTCTCTCTCCTCTCTCTCTCTCTCTCTCTCTCTCTCTCTCTCTCTCTCTCTCTGTGTGTGTGTGTGTCTTTCATCAGAGAAAGCAAGAACTGGAAGGGAAAAGAGGACTGGATGGTGGAGCAGAATGAAAATAAGTGACTCATGTTATCCTACTGGGTCATGTACACAGGTGCTGGGTCATGTACACAGGTGCTGGGTCATGTACACAGGTGCTGGGTCATGTACACAGGTGCTGGGCCATGTACACAGGTGCTGGGTCATGTACACAGGTGCTGGGTCATGTACACAGGTGCTGGGTCATGTACACAGGTGCTGGGTCATGTACACAGGTGCTGGGTCATGTACACAGGTGCTGGGTCATGTACACAGGTGCTGGGTCATGTACACAGGTGCTGGGTCATGTACACAGGTGCTGGGTCATGCACACAGGTGCTGGGTCATGTACACAGGTGGTGGGTCATGTACACAGGTACTGGGTCATGTACACAGGTGCTGGGCCATGTACACAGGTGCTGGGCCATGTACACAGGTGCTGGGTCATGTACACAGGTGGTGGGTCATGTACACAGGTGATGGGTCATGTACACAGGTGGTGGGTCATGTACACAGGTACTAGGTCATGTACACAGGTGCACCTCTGTACGGTACCTTATGTACCTGTATTTATGTATCCCTTTCCCTGGATGAACTTAGACGGGGGTAGGAAGACAGGAAGACAGGTGGGGGAGGTACAGATGGTGGGGAGGGAGGGGGTAGGAGGGGTGGGGAAGGGGGGAGGCGTCCCAGACTTCACTGGTTATGGTGGTCTGAAAGGTGAGTTAACCCCCCTCATTGTTAACCCACCCCACCCCCTCCCCCCACCCCCACCCCCGCCACACCTCCCTCACCACAACCCCATTCATCCTCCCCATTACCACACCCACTCCACCCCCAACCAACAACCCCGATCTTCAACCCAAAGGTCCCGGGTTCGATTCCCAGGCTAAGACACATGGGGCCAACTCTCTCTCTTGACACATCTGCTACACCTGTACACTTAGCAGTACGAACACCTGTGTGTTAGCCTTCCCTACACCTGCCACACCTGTACACTTATCAGTATAAACACCTGTGTGTTAGCCTTCCCTACACCTGCTACACCTGTACACTTAGCAGTACGAACACCTGTGTGTTAGCCTTCCCTACACCTGCTACACCTGTACACTTAGCAGTACGAACACCTGTGTGTTAGCCTTCCCTACACCTGCCACACCTGTACACCTAGCAGTACGAACACCTGTGTGTTAGCCTTACCTACACCTGCTACACCTGTACACTTAGCAGTACGAACACCTGTGTGTTAGCCTTCCCTACACCTGCTACACCTGTACACTTAGTATAAACACCTGTGTGTTAGCCTTCCCTACACCTGCTACACCTGTACACTTAGCAGTATAAACACCTGTGTGTTAGCCTTCCCTACACCTGCTACACCTGTACACTTAGCAGTACGAACACCTGTGTGTTAGCCTTCCCTACACCTGCCACACCTGTACACTTAGTAGCATAAACACCTGTGTGTTAGCCTTACCTACACCTGCTACACCTGTATACTTAGCAGTACGAACACCTGTGTGTTAGCCTTCCCTACACCTGCTACACCTGTATACTTAGCAGTATAAACACCTGTGTGTTAGCGTTACCTACACCTGCTACACCTGTATACTTAGCAGTATAAACACCTGTGTGTTAGCCTTCCCTACACCTGCTACACCTGTATACTTAGCAGTATAAACACCTGTGTGTTAGCCTTACCTACACCTGCCACACCTGTATACTTAGCAGTACGAACACCTGTGTGTTAGCCTTCCCTACACCTGCTACACCTGTATACTTAGCAGTATAAACACCTGTGTGTTAGCCTTACCTACACCTGCTACACCTGTATACTTAGCAGTATAAACACCTGTGTGTTAGCCTTCCCTACACCTGCTACACCTGTATACTTAGCAGTATAAACACCTGTGTGTTAGCCTTCCCTACACCTGCCACACCTGTACACTTAGCAGTATAAACATCTGTGTGTTAGCTACAGGGCTGGTAAATTGCTTAATAATAATAATAATAACAATAATAATAATAATAATAATAATAATAATAATAATAATAATCTTTATTTGTACCAGCACATGGTACAACTTATACAGACCATAGTTGACATCAGTGACACACTATATAGAACGCACCTTATAATGCAAAACATTTCTGGCAGATTAGGTCAGTTTTGTCCCAGGATGCGACCCACACCAGTCCACTAACACCTAGGTACCTATTTTACTGCTAGGTGAACATGGACAGCAGGTGTCTTAAGGAAATACATCCTAATGTTTCTACCCTTACCGGGGATCGAACCACGGACCTCAGTGTGTGAGGTGAGTGCCCTACCAACCCAGCTGTGGGACAGTATATAACATTCCAGCAGCTCCTGGAGTAACTTACATATTTTACTCCTGTACGAGGTGGAGGTGGATCAAGGTAGAGTGGAGGTTGCTGGAACAGTTAGTGTGGGAGGGTTGGAGGTTGCTGGAACAGTTAGTGTGGGAGGGTTGGAGGTTGCTGGAACAGTGTGGGAGGGTTGGAGGTTGCTGGAACAGTTAGTGTGGGAGGGTTGGAGGTTGCTGGAACAGTTAGTGTGGGAGGGTTGGAGGTTGGTGGAACAGTGAGTGTGGGAGGGTTGGAGGTTGGTGGAACAGTGAGTGTGGGAGGGTTGGAGGTTGCTGGAACAGTGAGTGTGGGAGGGTTGGAGGTTGGTGGAACAGGTAGTGTGGGAGGGTTGGAGGTTGCTGGAACAGTTAGTGTGGGAGGGTTGGAGGTTGCTGGAACAGTTAGTGTGGGAGGGTTGGAGGTTGCTGGAACAGTGTGGGAGGGTGGAGGTTGGGAGGGTTGGAGGTTGCTGGAACAGTTAGTGTGGGAGGGTTGGAGGTTGCTGGAACAGTGAGTGTGGGAGGGTTGGAGGTTGCTGGAACAGTGAGTGTGGGAGGGTTGGAGGTTGCTGGAACAGTTAGTGTGGGAGGGTTGGAGGTTGCTGGAACAGTTAGTGTGGGAGGGTTGGAGGTTGCTGGAACAGTTAGTGTGGGAGGGTTGGAGGTTGCTGGAACAGTGAGTGTGGGAGGGTTGGAGGTTGCTGGAACAGTGAGTGTGGGAGGGTTGGAGGTTGGTGGAACAGGTAGTGTGGGAGGGTTGGAGGTTGGTGGAACAGTGAGTATGGGAGGGTTGGAGGTTGGTGGAACAGTGAGTATGGGAGGGTTGGAGGTTGCTGGAACAGTGAGTGTGGGAGGGTTGGAGGTTGCTGGAACAGTGTGGGAGGGTTGGAGGTTGGTGGAACAGGTAGTGTGGGAGGGTTGGAGGTTGTTGGAACAGTGAGTATGGGAGGGTTGGAGGTTGGTGGAACAGTGAGTGTGGGAGGGTTGGAGGTTGGTGGAACAGTGAGTGTGGGAGGGTTGGAGGTTGGTGGAACAGTGAGTATGGGAGGGTTGGAGGTTGCTGGAACAGTGTGGGAGGGTTGGAGGTTGGTGGAACAGGTAGTGTGGGAGGGTTGGAGGTTGCTGGAACAGTGTGGGAGGGTTGGAGGTTGGTGGAACAGGTAGTGTGGGAGGGTTGGAGGTTGCTGGAACAGTGAGTATGGGAGGGTTGGAGGTTGGTGGAACAGTGAGTATGGGAGGGTTGGAGGTTGCTGGAACAGTGAGTGTGGGAGGGTTGGAGGTTGCTGGAACAGTGTGGGAGGGTTGGAGGTTGGTGGAACAGGTAGTGTGGGAGGGTTGGAGGTTGTTGGAACAGTGAGTATGGGAGGGTTGGAGGTTGGTGGAACAGTGAGTGTGGGAGGGTTGGAGGTTGGTGGAACAGTGAGTGTGGGAGGGTTGGAGGTTGTTGGAACAGGTAGTGTGGGAGGGTTGGAGGTTGCTGGAACAGTGAGTGTGGGAGGGTTGGAGGTTGTTGGAACAGTGAGTGTGGGAGGGTTGGAGGTTGGTGGAACAGTGAGTGTGGGAGGGTTGGAGGTTGTTGGAACAGTGAGTGTGGGAGGGTTGGAGGTTGCTGGAACAGTGAGTGTGGGAGGGTTGGAGGTTGTTGGAACAGTGAGTGTGGGAGGGTTGGAGGTTGGTGGAACAGTGAGTGTGGGAGGGTTGGAGGTTGCTGGAACAGTGAGTGTGGGAGGGTTGGAGGTTGGTGGAACAGGTAGTGTGGGAGGGTTGGAGGTTGTTGGAACAGTGAGTGTGGGAGGGTTGGAGGTTGTTGGAACAGTGAGTGTGGGAGGGTTGGAGGTTGCTGGAACAGTGAGTGTGAGAGGGTTGGAGGTTGGTGGAACAGTTAGTGTGGGAGAGTTCGAGGTTGGTGGAACAGTGTGGGAGGGTTGGAGGTTGGTGGAACAGTGAGTGTGGGAGGGTTGGAGGTTGCTGGAACAGTGAGTGTGGGAGGGTTGGAGGTTGCTGGAACAGTGAGTGTGGGAGGGTTGGAGGTTGGTGGAACAGTGAGTGTGGGAGGGTTGGAGGTTGCTGGAACAGTGAGTGTGGGAGGGTTGGAGGTTGTTGGAACAGTGAGTATGGGAGGGTTGGAGGTTGGTGGAACAGTGAGTGTGGGAGGGTTGGAGGTTGGTGGAACAGTGAGTGTGGGAGGGTTGGAGGTTGGTGGAACAGTGAGTGTGGGAGGGTTGGAGGTTGCTGGAACAGTGAGTGTGGGAGGGTTGGAGGTTGGTGGAACAGGTAGTGTGGGAGGGTTGGAGGTTGTTGGAACAGTGAGTGTGGGAGGGTTGGAGGTTGTTGGAACAGTGAGTGTGGGAGGGTTGGAGGTTGTTGGAACAGTGAGTGTGGGAGGGTTGGAGGTTGGTGGAACAGTGAGTGTGGGAGGGTTGGAGGTTGCTGGAACAGTGAGTGTGGGAGGGTTGGAGGTTGGTGGAACAGGTAGTGTGGGAGGGTTGGAGGTTGTTGGAACAGTGAGTGTGGGAGGTTTGGAGGTTGCTGGAACAGTGTGGGAGGGTTGGAGGTTGCTGGAACAGTGTGGGAGGGTTGGAGGTTGCTGGAACAGTGTGGGAGGGTTGGAGGTTGGTGGAACAGTGTGGGAGGGTTGGAGGTTGCTGGAACAGTGTGGGAGGGTTGGAGGTTGGTGGAACAGTGTGGGAGGGTTGGAGGTTGCTGGAACAGTGTGGGAGGGTTGGAGGTTGCTGGAACAGTGAGTGTGGGAGGTTTGGAGGTTGGTGGAACAGTGTGGGAGGGTTGGAGGTTGCTGGAACAGTGAGTGTGGGAGGTTTGGAGGTTGCTGGAACAGTGAGTGTGGGAGGGTTGGAGGTTGTTGGAACAGTTAGTGTGGGAGGGTTGGAGGTTGCTGGAACAGTGTGGGAGGGTTGGAGGTTGTTGGAACAGTGAGTGTGGGAGGTTTGGAGGTTGCTGGAACAGTATGGGAGGGTTGGAGGTTGTTGGAACAGTTAGTGTGGGAGGGTTGGAGGTTGCTGGAACAGTGTGGGAGGGTTGGAGGTTGTTGGAACAGTTAGTGTGGGAGGGTTGGAGGTTGCTGGAACAGTGTGGGAGGGTTGGAGGTTGCTGGAACAGTGTGGGAGGGTTGGAGGTTGCTGGAACAGTGAGTGTGGGAGGTTTGGAGGTTGCTGGAACAGTGAGTGTGGGAGGGTTGGAGGTTGGTGGAACAGTGTGGGAGGGTTGGAGGTTGCTGGAACAGTGTGGGAGGGTTGGAGGTTGCTGGTACAGTGTGGGAGGGTTGGAGGTTGCTGGAACAGTGTGGGAGGGTTGGAGGTTGCTGGTACAGTGTGGGAGGGTTGGAGGTTGCTGGAACAGTGTGGGAGGGTTGGAGGTTGCTGGAACAGTGTGGGAGGGTTGGAGGTTGCTGGTACAGTGTGGGAGGGTTGGAGGTTGCTGGTACAGTGTGGGAGGGTTGGAGGTTGCTGGAACAGTGTGGGAGGGTTGGAGGTTGCTGGAACAGTGTGGGAGGGTTGGAGGTTGCTGGAACAGTGTGGGAGGGTTGGAGGTTGCTGGAACAGTGTGGGAGGGTTGGAGGTTGCTGGTACAGTGTGGGAGGATTGGAGGTTGCTGGAACAGTGTGGGAGGGTTGGAGGTTGCTGGTACAGTGTGGGAGGGTTGGAGCTTGCTGGAACAGTGTGGGAGGGTTGGAGGTTGCTGGTACATAGGGAAGTAAGTAGCAGAGGAAGAAGGAACGTGAACAACGTCATTGTTCACCTCAACAGGGAAAGTTGTAACCGTGAACAGTCAAGTCTAACATTGTAAACAATATGAGACACACGTACAACACCTGCGTGTCTTGTAGACGTCTACAAGACACACGTACAACACCTGCGTGTCTTGTAGACGTCTACAAGACACACGTACAACACCTGCGTGTCTTGTAGACGTCTACAAGACACAAGTACAACACCTGCGTGTCTTGTAGACGTCTACAAGACACACGTACAACACCTGCGTGTCTTGTAGACGTCTACAAGACGCCAGTACAACACCGGCGTGTCTTGTAGACGTCTACAAGACACACGTACAACACCTGCGTGTCTTGTAGACGTCTACAAGACGCAAGTATAACACCTGCGTGTCTTGTAGACGTCTACAAGACACACGTACAACACCTGCGTGTCTTGTAGACGTCTACAAGACGCAAGTACAACACCTGCGTGTCTTGTAGACGTCTACAAGACACAAGTACAACACCTGCGTGTCTTGTAGACGTCTAAAAGACGCAAGTACAACACCTGCGTGTCTTTCAGACGTCTACAAGACACACGTACAACACCTGCGTGTCTTGTAGACGTCTACAAGACGCAAGTACAACACCTGCGTGTCTTGTAGACGTCTACAAGACACACGTACAACACCTGCGTGTCTTGTAGACGTCTACAAGACACACGTACAACACCTGCGTGTCTTGTAGACGTCTACAATACACAAGTACAACACCTGCGTGTCTTGTAGACGTCTACAAGACACAAGTACAACACCTGCGTGTCTTGTAGACGTCTACAAGACACAAGTACAACACCTGCGTGTCTTGTAGACGTCTACAAGACACAAGTACAACACCTGCGTGTCTTGTAGACGTCTACAAGACACAAGTACAACACCTGCGTGTCTTGTAGACGTCTACAATACACAAGTACAACACCTGCGTGTCTTGTAGACGTCTACAAGACACAAGTACAACACCTGCGTGTCTTGTAGACGTCTACAATACACAAGTACAACACCTGCGTGTCTTGTAGACGTCTACAAGACACAAGTACAACACCTGCGTGTCTTGTAGACGTCTACAAGACACACGTACAACACCTGCGTGTCTTGTAGACGTCTACACAGACACACAGGTGTTGTACATGTGTCTAGTTGTTGATGTCATCGGTATTGTATACCGTTCATGTACAACTGTGGAGAGTGTGGAACAACACTGTACCACTCTTGTTCAGCTGTACCAGAGACTTGGAGAACAACAACACGCAAGAACACCAAGATATAACAGGACAGAAGAACATTAAGAACAACTGACTCCTTGAGAAGAGAAACTTAAATCTGAGATGAATCATGTTGAGAATTATGGTATGTAACCTCACCAGCCTCATACCTCCACCTCACCAGCCTCATACCTCCACCTCACCAGCCTCATACCTCCACCTCCGTACCTCCACCTCACCAGCCTCATACCTCCACCTCACCAGCCTCATACCTCCACCTCACCAGCCTCATACCTCCACCTCCGTACCTCCACCTCACCAGCCTCATACCTCCACCTCCGTACCTCCACCTCACCAGCCTCATACCTCCACCTCACCAGCCTCATACCTCCACCTCACCAGCCTCATACCTCCACCTCACCAGCCTCATACCTCCACCTCACCTCATACCTCCACCTCACCAGCCTCATACCTCCACCTCACTCATCACCTCATACCTCCACCTCACCAGCCTCATACCTCCACCTCCACCTCACCAGCCTCATACCTCCACCTCACCAGCCTCATACCTCCACCTCACCAGCCTCATACCTCCACCTCACCAGCCTCATACCTCCACCTCACCAGCCTCATACCTCCACCTCACCAGCCTCATACCTCCACCTCACCAGCCTCATACCTCCACCTCACCAGCCTCATACCTCCACCTCACCAGCCTCATACCTCCACCTCACCAGCCTCATACCTCCACCTCACCAGCCTCATACCTCCACCTCACCAGCCTCATACCTCCACCTCACCAGCCTCATACCTCCACCTCACCAGCCTCATACCTCCACCTCACCAGCCTCATACCTCCACCTCACCAGCCTCATACCTCCACCTCACCAGCCTCATACCTCCACCTCACCAGCCTCATACCTCCACCTCACCAGCCTCATACCTCCACCTCACCAGCCTCATACCTCCACCTCACCAGCCTCATACCTCCACCTCACCAGCCTCATACCTCCACCTCACCAGCCTCATACCTCCACCTCACCAGCCTCATACCTCCACCTCACCAGCCTCATACCTCCACCTCACCAGCCTCATACCTCCACCTCACCAGCCTCATACCTCCACCTCACCAGCCTCATACCTCCACCTCACCAGCCTCATACCTCCACCTCACCAGCCTCATACCTCCACCTCACCAGCCTCATACCTCCACCTCACCAGCCTCATACCTCCACCTCACCAGCCTCATACCTCCACCTCACCAGCCTCATACCTCCACCTCACCAGCCTCATACCTCCACCTCACCAGCCTCATACCTCCACCTCACCAGCCTCATACCTCCACCTCACCAGCCTCATACCTCCACCTCACCAGCCTCATACCTCCACCTCACCAGCCTCATACCTCCACCTCACCAGCCTCATACCTCCACCTCACCAGCCTCATACCTCCACCTCCGTACCTCCCCCTCAACTATACAACAACAACAACTATACAACAACAGCTGTAGTTTCAGTTGGCGCAACTCAGTCATCACCTGCAAACACCAGAGTGGTGGTCCACCAAGGACACTTGTGGCCGAATTCTTGCCTAGTTCAAGGACACGGACACACTAGACACCAGGCTGGACACACTAGACACCAGGCTGGACACACTAGACACCAGGCTGGACGCTAGACACCAGGCTGGACACTAGACACCGGGCTGGACACACTAGACACCGGGCTGGACACACTAGACACCAGGCTGGACACACTAGACACCAGGCTGGACGCTAGACACCAGGCTGGACACTAGACACCGGGCTGGACACACTAGACACCGGGCTGGACACACTAGACACCAGGCTGGACACACTAGACACCAGGCTGCACACTCTAGACACCAGGCTGGACACAAGACACCAGGCTGGACACACTAGACACCAGGCTGGACACACTAGACACCAGGCTGGACACTAGACACCAGGATGGACACACTAGACACCAGGCTGGACACTAGACACCAGGCTGGACACACTAGACACCAGGCTGCACACACTAGACACCAGGCTGGACACACTAGACACCAGGCTGGACACTAGACACCAGGCTGGACTCACTAGACACCAGGCTGCACACACTAGACACCAGGCTGGACCCACTAGACACCAGGCTGGACACTAGAACCAGGCTGGACACTAGACACCAGACTGGACACACTAAACACCAGGCTGGACACTAGACACCAGGCTGGACACTAGACACCAGGCTGGACACTAGACACCAGATTGGACACCCTAGACACCAGACTGGACACACTATACACAAGGCTGGACCCACTAGACACCAGGCTGGACACTAGACACCAGGCTGGACACACTAGACACCAGGCTGGACACTAGACACCAGGATGGACACACTAGACACCAGGCTGGACACACTAGACACCAGGCTGGACCCACTAGACACCAGGCTGGACACTAGACACCAGGCTGGACACTAGACACCAGGCTGCACACACTAGACACCAGGCTGCACACACTAGACACTCGGCTGGACACACTAGACACCAGGCTGGACACTAGACACCAGGCTGGACACTAGACACCAGGCTGCACACACTAGACACCAGGCTGCACACACTAGACACCAGGCTGGACCCACTAGACACCAGGCTGGACACTAGACACCAGGCTGGACACACTAGACACCAGGCTGGATACTAGACACCAAGCTGGACACACTAGACACCAGGCTGCACACACTAGACACCAGGCTGGACACACTAGACACCAGGCTGGACACACTAGAGACCAGGCTGCACACACTAGACACCAGGCTGGACACACTAGACACCAGGCTGGACACTAGACACCAGGCTGGACACTAGACACCAGGCTGGACACACTAGACACCAGGCTGCACACACTAGACACCAGGCTGGACCCACTAGACACCGGGCTGGACACTAGACACCAGGTTGGACACTAGGCACCAGGCTGGACACACTAGACACCAGGCTGGATATTAGACACAAGGCTGGACACTAGACACCAGGCTGGACACACTAGACACCAGGCTGCACACACTAGACACCAGGCTGGACACACTAGACACCAGGCTGGACCCACTAGACACCAGGCTGGACACTAGACACCAGGCTGGACACTAGACACCAGGCTGGACACACTAGACACCAGGCTGGACACACTAGACACCAGGCTGGACCCACTAGACACCAGGCTGCACACACTAGACACCAGGCTGGACCCACTAGACACCAGGCTGCACACACTAGACACCAGGCTGCACACACTAGACACCAGGCTGGACACAAAACACTAGGCTGGACACACTAGACACCAGGCTGGACCCACTAGACACCAGACTGCACACACTAGACACCAGGCTGGACACACTAGACGCCAGGCTGCACACACTAGACACCAGGCTGGACACAAAACACTAGGCTGGACACACTAGACACCAGGCTGGACCCACTAGACACCAGGCTGCACACACTAGACACCAGGCTGGACACACTAGACACCAGGCTGGACACACTAGACACCAGGCTGGACACAAAACACTAGGCTGGACACACTATACACCAGGCTGGACCCACTAGACACCAGGCTGGACACACTAGACACCAGGCTGCACACACTAGACACCAGGCTGGACACAAAACACTAGGCTGGACACACTATACACCAGGCTGGACCCACTAGACACCAGGCTGCACACACTAGACACCAGGCTGGACACACTAGACACCAGGCTGCACACACTAGACACCAGACTGGACACAAAACACTAGGCTGGACACAAAACACCAGGCTGGACACACTAGACACCAGGCTGGACCCACTAGATACCAGGCTGCACATACTAGACACCAGGCTGGACACAAAACACCAGGCTGGACACAAAACACCAGGCTGGACACAAAACACAGTATTTATAGCTAGGTAAGTGACGTTATAAAGAAAGTAGTTGGCACTACCCTCAGGTAGGTGTTAATACCTGCGTGGCACTACCCAGGGAGGCACAGGGCCACTGTCCCCTGGGGGAAGTGCCACTACCCAGGGAGTAACAGAGGTGAGAATAACTTACCTGGGAAGAAAGTGCTTTAAGTTAGGCAGATGAGGATGAAGTTAGGGGAAGATGTACTTACCAGAGCAGGTGAAGCCGTCACCCTCGTAGCCTGGGAAGCAGGTGCAGTAGAAGGAGCCCAGAGTGTTGGTACAGGTAGCGAACACGTCACACGGACGGTACTTGCACTCGTTCTCATCTGTAGTAATACAAGGTCAGGTCAGTACTGTATACACCAGGGTCAGGGGAGGGGTCAGGAGGGCAGAACACCACTTATATTGACGCCCACGTACACTAACACCACTTATATTAACGCCCACGTACACTAACACCACTTATATTGACGCCCACGTACACTAACACCACTTATATTGACGCCCACGTACACTAACACCACTTATATTGACACCCACGTACACTAACACCACTTATATTGACGCCCACGTACACTAACACCACTTATATTGACGCCCACGTACACTAACACCACTTATACTGACACAGTTAACGCTGTAGACACCCCTACAAAATCATTTTTATATTTTTTAGGCACGTATGAGCGAAATATAACTGCAGTAGACCTACTGACCCATACCAGGCAGGTGCTTGTCACACTCACTCATGTACCTGCTCTAAGCTAAAGTATGAGGCACCACACAGGTATAAGGTGCCGTGCAGGTATAAGGTACCGTGCAGGTATAAGGTACCGTGTAAGGGGTTCATTAGTTAGTTCTACTTGACTCTCACATTTACTGTTCACCTGCCTGGTCACGCCAGGTGTGTAACAATGTTAACATGTTCACTGTGTTCACCTGCCTGGTCACGCCAGGTGTGTAACAATGTTAACATGTTCACTGGAGGATGAGTGGAGGCGCTGGGGTCGACCTTGCACAAGGATGTTAGGTTCCTTCACCCTCTCCTACATACACTCACATCCTCAACTAACTCCCACTTCCTTCCTCCCCCTCCCCCCAACTTCCGCCTCTCCTAGGCCGCCTCTACCACCCCCTTCTATCACCCACCATCTCCATCATACAGGACTTGCTTCCATCTCCCCAAGAGATATACTTCCCCACCTCCCCACCTTTTCTCCCCACCTCTACAAGAAGAATCGTTCCCCTCCAGGTTGTGGTTGGGTTGTGGGTTTGTGTTAGCAAGGTGAGTGAGGGGAAGTCTCAAGGCTCAATTATTGGAGCACCTGGGACAGGTGGGAGAGTGTGTGGGTGACCTCTCAACGTGCTCATTAACTTACCCTGGACCACCTGTCTCTCACACCCACCTGAACACGCAGTGTGAGCTAGAGCACCACCTTGGAGAGAGGCCAGAGCTAAAGTACCACCTGATAGAGAGATCATGCCTCAAACAGCCCTATCTCAAGCCCTTTCACCTGTCATTCCAAGCCCCTAACCCTTTTCCTGGTCCTATTATTAGTCCTCACTCCATCCCTAGCCCCTCTCCTAGCTCCTATCCTCCTCCTTTACCAAGTTAGGTTATATAATACAGGTGACTCACCTAAACACAGATGACGCAATCACAGCTGACCTAAAGTAAACAGATGACGCAATCACAACTGACTGAACTAAAAACCGGCTGATATCAGCACAGCTGACGTGAACATCTCAACATCAGTGAAAGCCTGTATCTGCACACCTGAAGTGCAGGTGTGGCTGTGACCCTGGTGCTGGAGGCTCAGTGCTGGAGGTACACATGAGGCTGGAGGGCACAGGAAACTCTGAAGGAGGTGCTAGCGACCACAAGAATCTGACCAACACAATATAATAACATTCTCCAATGATTATTGTTCTTATACGCACAGGCAACTCCCTCCCCAACCCCCCCCCTTCAACCTACATCACAGAGGTAGTGGTAGTTGTAGTTGTAGTAGTAGTAGACAGTAGTTAACATTACGGAACCTGCAATAGTGTGCTACTCTTTAAAACACCACACGACATACACACTCTGTAAAGAACTACCTTTCAAACCACTAAATAATCCGTCCACATGAACGTTAACTACTGAACAACCATCAACCCTGGCAAACTATCACAAGGCCTAAAGGCAGCTAGCACTTAAACCTACTTGAACAATATACTGAAGCCTTTTAAACTCCAATTAGAGGTCCATAAAAATGGTCTTTAAATGGTGGCCAGCAGTCAGGAAGACACAGCAACACTCATTATGTTACCTATCATTAAACATCATAAATGAGAGGGACTAGTGACCTGTGTGGGAAACATGTCACACTGCTCAGAGGTGGTGAAACATGTCACCAGAAGTGAAGCATGTCACCAGAGATCGTGAAACATGTCAGCAGAGGTCGTGAAACATGTCACCAGAAGTCGTGAAGCACGTCACACTACTCAGAGGTAGACTAAACTATGATGGTAGGATGGCAGAAGACTCACCTGGTGATTCACAGCCACAACCACCATAACCATCGTTACAGTGACAGAGGCCGTCGAGACAGGCACCGTTGATGCACTTGTAACCCTGCGTGTACGGGCAGTTATCTGTAACACAAGAATAACAAGTTAGTTATCTTGCAGAGTTGGCTGTATCAGCAGTTTTCTATAAAGAAGTTAGTTATTTAATCAGGTAAGGTGGAAGGCAGGCAGGGAGTAAAGTAAGGAAGAAGAATACAGAAGGATGGCAGCAGGGAAATGTAAGATGAGAGAAAGAGAGGTGCAAGAAAGAGGGGAAAAATACAGATAAGGATTTAAGAAAGGCAGGGATAGAGAGAGAAAATAAACAACGTGACTTTTGTGTTGTTGAATGCAACGATACAAGAGATTATAACTGGTCTTGTTACATCATATAAAATTATCTTGGGTGTAGCAGCAGAAGTTTCACCAGAGGTGGAGCCACGTGAACGTCCCTGACCTCTTATAATATCATGTCAACACACTACATTACACCCATAACATGTCTATATTCTTCTGCATATCTTCCTCCTTCCTACCTAACTTGGCTCTGTTCTAAAACGTGACGTGGACATGTTTATCTTGAGGGCGTCAACAGTGAATACTGAAGTGGCATTAACCTGGGCTTAATTATTCAAGCAAGAGTGACTCGACAACCTGGTAATTCCTTCATCCCTGTGTGTGTGTAATGGTGTTCCTGGTGAGGAATAAACTAATACTGATGGCCTCTGGTCTGTCTGTCTTTGCAGTGCTTGTTGCAACTCCCAGCATACATGAGGGGGATTACCAATAGACCCCTGGCTGTCTTCTGGATCTCCTGGATGTCTTCAAGATCCCTGGTTGTCTTCTGGATCTCCTGGATGTCTTCAAGATCCCCTGGCTGTCTCCAAGATCCCCTGGCTGTCTTCAAGACCCCCTGGCTGTCTTCAAGACCCCCCTGGCTGTCTTCAAGATCCCCTGGCTCTCTTCTGGATCTCCTGGCTGTCTTCAAGATCTCTGGTTGTCTTCTGGATCTCCTGGATGTCTTCAAGATCCCCTGGCTGTCTCTAAGATCCCCTGGCTGTCTTCAAGACCCCCCTGGCTGTCTTCAAAACCCCCCTGGCTGTCTTCAAGACCCTCTGGCTGTTTTCAAGACCCCCTGGCTGTCTTCAAGACCCCATGGCTGTCTTCAAGACCCCCTGGCTGTCTTCAAGACCCCCTGGCTGTCTTCAAGACCCCCCTGGCTATCTTCAAGACACTCCTGGTTGTCTTCAAGACCCCCTGGCTGTCTTCAAGACCCCCTGGCTATCTTCAAGACTTCCCTGGCTGTCTTCAAGACCCTCTGCCTGTCTCCAAGACCCCCCTGGCTGTCTTCAAAACCCCGGGCTGTCTTCAAGACCCCTGGCTGTCTTCAAGAAGGCGCGCTGCACTTGTCAGTACCTGACCAGCCGGGCTGTGGTTTATACGTCGGTTTACGTTCGGCCAGCAGTAACAGCCTGGTTGATCAGACCCTGATCCACCATGAGGCCTGGTCACAGACCGGGGGACGGGGGCACTAATCCCCGAAACCCTCTCCAGGTATACTCCAGGTATACACACAGCTGTCACATAGTTGTGAACACTGGGGTTCCCTGTGGAGCACTGTCTGGGGTTCCCTGTGGAACACTGTCTGGGGTTCCCTGTGGAGCACTGTCTGGGGTTCCCTGTGAAGCATTGTTTGGGGTTCCCTGTGAAGCACTGTCTGGGGTTCCCTGTGGAGCACTGTCTGGGGTTCCCTGTGGAGCACTGTCTGGGGTTCCCTGTGAAGCACTGTCTGGGGTTCCCTGTGGAGCACTATCTGGGGTTCCCTGTGGAGCACTGTCTGGGGTTCCCTGTGGAGCACTGTCTGGGGTTCCCTGTGGAGCACTGTCTGGGGTTCCCTGTAGAGCACTGGGTTTACCTGTGGAGCACTGTCTGGGATTCCCTGTGGAGCACTGTCTGCGGTTCTCTGTGGAGCACTGTCTGGGGTTCTCTGTGGAGCACTGGGTTTCCCTGTGGAGCACTGTCTGGGTTTCCCTGTGGAGCACTGTCTGGGGTTCCCTGTGGAGCACTGTCTGGGGTTCCCTGTGGAGCACTGTCTGGGGTTCCCTGTGGAGCACTGTCTGGGGTTCCCTGTGGAGCACTGTCTGGGGTTCCCTGTGGAGCACTGTCTGGGGTTCCCTGTGAAGCACTGTCTGGGGTTCCCTGTGGAGAACTATCTGGGGTTCCCTGTGGAGCACTGTCTGGGGTTTCCTGTGGAGCACTGTCTGGGGTCCCCTGTGGAGCACTGTCTGGGGTTCCCTGTGAAGCACTATCTGGGGTTCCCTGTGAAGCACTATCTGGGGTTCCCTGTGGAGCACTGTCTGGGGTTCCCTGTGGAGCACTGTCTGGGGTTCCCTGTGGAGCACTATCTGGGGTTCCCTGTGAAGCACTATCTGGGCTACCCTGTGGAGCACTGTCTGGGGTTCCCTGTGGAGCACTATCTGGGGTTCCCTGTGAAGCACTATCTGGGGTTCCCTGTGGAACACTGTCTGGGGTTCCCTGTGGAGCACTGTCTGGGGTTCCCTGTGGAGCACTGTCTGGGGTTCCCTGTGGAGCACTGTCTGGGGTTCCCTGTGGAGCACTGTCTGGGGTTCCCTGTGGAGCACTGTCTGGGGTTCCCTGTGGAGCACTGTCTGCGGTTCTCTGTGGAGCACTGTCTGGGGTTCTCTGTGGAGCACTGGGTTTCCCTGTGGAGCACTGTCTGGGTTTCCCTGTGGAGCACTGTCTGGGGTTCCCTGTGGAGCACTGTCTGGGGTTCCCTGTGGAGCACTGTCTGGGGTTCCCTGTGGAGCACTATCTGGGGTTCCCTGTGAAGCACTATCTGGGCTACCCTGTGGAGCACTGTCTGGGGTTCCCTGTGGAGCACTATCTGGGGTTCCCTGTGAAGCACTATCTGGGGTTCCCTGTGGAACACTGTCTGGGGTTCCCTGTGGAGCACTGTCTGGGGTTCCCTGTGGAGCACTGTCTGGGGTTCCCTGTGGAGCACTGTCTGGGGTTCCCTGTGGAGCACTGTCTGGGGTTCCCTGTGGAGCACTGTCTGGGGTTCCCTGTGGAGCACTGTCTGGGGTTCCCTGTGGAGCACTGTCTGGGTTTCCCTGTGGAGCACTGTCTGGGGTTCCCTGTGGAGCACTGTCTGGGGTTCCCTGTGGAGCACTGTCTGGGGTTCCCTGTGGAGCACTATCTGGGGTTCCCTGTGAAGCACTATCTGGGGTTCCCTGTGGAGCACTGTCTGGGGTTCCCTGTGGAGCACTGTCTGGGGTTCCCTGTGAAGCACTATCTGGGGTTCCCTGTGGAGCACTGTCTGGGGTTCCCTGTGGAGCACTGTCTGGGGTTCCCTGTGGAGCACTGTCTGGGGTTCCCTGTGGAGCACTGTCTGGGGTTCCCTGTGGAGCACTGTCTGGGGTTCCCTGTGGAGCACTGTCTGGGGTTCCCTGTGGAGCACTGTCTGGGGTTCCCTGTGAAGCACTGTCTGGGGTTCCCTGTGGAGCACTGTCTGGGGTTCCCTGGCTAGTGCTTCAAAGAACACACAGCAGTGAACAAGAAGAACATAACACCTAGGTAATACTTGAGGATGTTTACTGAGGAAATATTTCTCCAGCCAGTCCAAAACAGAGAAGACTGGTGGGAGATGAGGAGGAACTTGGAGGTAATCAGTCCCTCAGGCTGGAGTCAGTCTGTTCAAACATGTTTTCAGTCCATCAGTGTTGAGACTGATGGAGTGAATACAGCAGCTCCAGGTTGACGGATTGATTACCTCAAACTCCCCATTTTCCACCGTTCTTCTGTGTATTGGACTGAAGAAATCACTGACTGGAGAAACATTCACTACACAGTAATGAAGACAACTTTAATATGGCATTTTTCTAAATAAGGTAATGTATATTGTGGAGAAAGTTCGTTTGTTTAAATTCTCCAGTGATGCCAACACTTCTTCTACACTTCTCCAACACTCATCACTCCGCTTGTATATTCCCATCTTTATCATGTATTTTCTATAGACTTGGATAAGCTGCGTCAATGAACGGAAAGCTGTCTTAATGCAGTGTCTGTTCTGTCTGTGTGTTTGTGTCTGTTCTGTTTGTGTGTTCGTGTCTCTTCTGCCTTTCTGTTTGTTCGGTTCTCAGCTTTGGTTGGTTTCAGCTCAATGAATATTTTGTGTGTTCCCACAGGTGCTGTTGCTGGGTCCGCTAGTTCTACTCCGTTGACTGCTTCTCTTCCCTGTTATGCCAGTGGGTTGTGTACAATCAAGTGTTCCAACACTTGACTAGCCTCAGTGAAGGTGATGTTTATTCTTGCCAGTTCTCTCTCTCTTGCTTGCTGTCTTCAGTGTCTGTCGAACCCCTGGTTCGATCTTCCTGCTGGCTACTTTGTTTCAACCTCCTTGACCTGCCTTCTTGAACCCCAGGTTCCCACTCACCACATCATCACGGAACTTTACTCTTTGTGTTCACTGTCCTCCACCTCAGACTGTTTTCCCACTCTATTTCCCTGTGGTTAAAGTCCTCTGTAATTACCACCATGGGTCACATCCTGTCTGCTGCTGCTCCTTCTGCCCTCTCTGTTAGGTCTATTGTTATTATATATGGACCATTATCTGCAGCTGCTTGTACACGGGTAACACGCACATACGACAAATTTATGATGAGGATAAGGTCTGTCTTGGAGCATTAACTAGTAACACAGAAGTGTGGAGGGAAGGCCCTCCCCCGCCCTCCACACTTCTGTAACCAGGTCTGACCGAAACGTCGTGGTAAGCTCTCCTCTCCTATGTGAGGGTTATTTGTGTATTGTCCCAGTCACGGTACTGTGCTTTCCTGTTCATTTTGATAGTTATGTATAACAGTAGTAATAACTTGTGTTCTTCATGTTATTTGTGCCACGTCATAGAGCGTGTGATCAACACTCATTTTGATCTCCTAGTTTCACTGTTCTCTCACCAGAAGAACCTCCACCTCACTCATGGTTCCTTCTCCACTCTCCCATCATCTGCCATCCTGGTGAGAATATCACACATATCGTGACTTGTGTCTCTGCTTCTCCTTGTAAGAGGTCTTCCCGGAACAAAAATCAACGTTCCTCTTTATACTTGGCCCTAGTGTGTACTCACTTATTTCTGGTTGCAAGGGTCGAGTCACAACTCATGTGTGGGTGTGAACATGCAAGTGGACACCCACCTACCGTTCTCAGTCGTCAGTCATAATGTTGGTTACTTGTATTATCGGTTACTGCTCCCGATCCGTCCTTGTCAAGGCCAGGTGATCGGTTGGTAGGTAGGACGGTCGGTGACTCTCTCTCTCTCTTTCTCTGATGCTGACCAGGTCTGGTATTATCTAACACAGTAAACATGTGTCTCACATCTAACACAACAAACACATGTAACATATGTAGATTCAAAACTGAATATACTTATGGGAGGGAGAACATAAATATGTCCATAGGTGTTTCAGAGGTATGACCTGGTGTGTGTGTGGCACAACTGATCTTCCTTACCACTGGTGCTGTCATCACAGCACTGGTGCTGTCATCACACCACTGGTGCTGTCATCACACCACTGGTGCTGTCATCACACTGCTGTCATCACACCACTGGTGCTGTCATCACACCACTGGTGCTGTCATCACACCACTGGTGCTGTCATCACACCACTGGTGCTGTCATCACACCACTGGTGCTGTAATCACACCACTGGTACTATCATCACACCACTGGTGCTGTCATCACACCACTGGTACTATCATCACACCACTGGTGCTGTCATCACACCACTGGTGCTGTCATCACATCACTGGTGCTGTCATCACACCACTGGTACTATCATCACACCACTGGTGCTGTCATCACACCACTGGTGCTGTCATCACACCACTGGTGCTGTCATCACACCACTGGTGCTGCCATCACACCACTGGTACTATCATCACACCACTTGTACTGTCATCACACCACTGGTGCTGTCATCACACCATTGGTGCTGTCATCACACCACTGGTACTATCATCACACGACTTGTACTGTCATCACACCACTGGTACTATCATCACACCACTGGTACTATCATCACACCACTTGTACTGCCATCACACCACTGGTACTGTCATCACACCACTGGTGCTGTCATCACACCACTGGTGCTGTCATCACACCACTGGTACTATCATCACACCACTTGCACTGTCATCACACCACTTGTACTGTCATCACACCACTGGTACTATCATCACACCACTGGTACTATCATCACACCACTTGTACTGTCATCACACCACTGGTACTATCATCACACCACTGGTACTATCATCACACCACTTGTACTGTCATCACACCACTGGTACTATCATCACACCACTGGTACTGTCATCACACCACTGGTACTGTTATCACACAATCACCACTGGTACTGTCATCACACCACTGGTACTAGCATCACACGAACACCACTGGTACTATCATCACACAAACACCACTGATACTATCATCACACCACTGGTACTATCATCACACCACTTGTACTGTCATCACACCACTGGTACTATCATCACACCACTGGTACTATCATCACACCACTGGTACTATCGTCACACCACTTGTACTGTCATCACACCACTGGTACTATCATCACACCACTGGTACTGTCATCACACCACTTGTACTGTCATCACACCACTGGTACTATCATCACACCACTGGTACTGTCATCACACCACTGGTACTGTCATCACACAAACGCCATTTGGTGTTATCATCACACAAACACCACTGGTACTATCATCACACCACTTGTACTGTCATCACACCACTGGTGCCATCATCACACAAACATCACTGGTACTATCATCACACAAACACCACTGGTACTATCATCACACCACTGGTACTATCATCACACCACTGGTACTATCATCACACCACTGGTACTATCATCACATCACTGGTACTATCATCACACCACTGGTACTATCATCACACCACTGGTACTATCATCACATCACTGGTACTATCATCACACCACTGGTACTATCATCACACAAACACCACTGGTACTATCATCACACCACTGGTACTATCATCACATCACTGGTACTATCATCACACCAATGGTACTATCATCACATCACTGGTACTATCATCACACCACTGGTACTATCATCACACCACTGGTACTATCATCACATCACTGGTACTATCATCACACCAATGGTACTATCATCACATCACTGGTACTATCATCACACCACTGGTACTATCATCACACCACTGGTACTATCATCACATCACTGGTACTATCATCACACCACTGGTACTATCATCACATCACTGGTACTATCATCACACCACTGGTACTATCATCACACCACTGGTACTATCATCACATCACTGGCACTATCATCACACCAATGGTACTATCATCACATCACTGGTACTATCATCACACCAATGGTACTATCATCACATCACTGGTACTATCATCACACCACTGGTACTATCATCACACCACTGGTACTATCATCACACCACTGGTACTATCATCACACCACTGGTACTATCATCACACCACTGGTACTATCATCACATCACTGGTACTATCATCACACCAATGGTACTATCATCACATCACTGGTACTATCATCACACCACTGGTACTATCATCACACCACTGGTACTATCATCACATCACTGGTACTATCATCACACCACTGGTACTATCATCACATCACTGGTACTATCATCACACCACTGGTACTATCATCACACCACTGGTACTATCATCACATCACTGGCACTATCATCACACCAATGGTACTATCATCACATCACTGGTACTATCATCACACCAATGGTACTATCATCACATCACTGGTACTATCATCACACCACTGGTACTATCATCACACCACTGGTACTATCATCACACCACTGGTACTATCATCACACCACTGGTACTATCATCACACCACTGGTACTATCATCACATCACTGGTACTATCATCACACCACTGGTACTATCATCACATCACTGGTACTATCATCACACCACTGGTACTATCATCACACCACTGGTACTATCATCACATCACTGGTACTATCATCACACCACTGGTACTATCATCACACCACTGGTACTATCATCACACCACTGGTACTATCATCACATCACTGGTACTATCATCACACCAATGGTACTATCATCACATCACTGGTACTATCATCACACCACTGGTACTATCATCACACCACTGGTACTATCATCACATCACTGGTACTATCATCACACCACTGGTACTATCATCATACCACTGGTACTATCATCACATCACTGGTACTATCATCACACCACTGGTACTATCATCACACCACTGGTACTATCATCACACCACTGGTACTATCATCACACCACTGGTACTATCATCACACCACTGGTACTATCATCACACCACTGGTACTATCATCACACCACTGGTACTATCATCACACCACTGGTACTATCATCACACCACTGGTACTATCATCACACCACTGGTACTATCATCACACCACTGGTACTATCATCACATCACTGGCACTATCATCACACCACTGGTACTATCATCACACCACTGGTACTATCATCACATCACTGGCACTATCATCACACAAACACAACAAACACTGTTAATATTGATCCCTCTTAAGAATGTTCATCACGTTGTTCAGGATGACGTGAACAAGTGTTCATAAGCCACATAGAATGAACAGGAGAATGCTGATAGATGCGAGTGAACAGTCGTGTTCAAGAAGCTGGAAGGTAACTCACAGATAACTTATGTGTTCATCTATGTTCACCACAGTTCGTTGATAACTTACTGGTGCACTTGAGTTCACTGTAGTTCTCGTCTGATCCGAGGAAGCAGTTTGGAGTGCCGTCACACAGCTTGGAGACCTCGAAGAGTTGTAGCACCTCGGTCGAGGCGTTCACCTGACATCCAAAGTAACCATCTTCCAGGTTCAGGAAGAATATCTCTCTCTGGAGACCTTGTCCTAAGTTCACTTGTTCTAAGTTTGTTTGTCCTAAGTTCACTTGAGCAGAAACCTGAAAAAAACACGTACAAAACCGGTTACTTCTGCGGGAAATTGTACAGGATATAGTTATAATATTTATAACAATGCTAATTTGTTAGCCAGAAAAAAATGTTAACTATAATTATTATTATTACTATTAATTATTATTAAATATAGTAATCCACTTCTTATATTTTATCTCAAATTAGACTGTTCCACTCTCTATAATTTCGTGAGTATTTTGTATGTCATGATAGTATCCCCTCCTGGTATTTCTCTCCTCGTAGTTCATTCTACAGCACCAAGACGTGTACCCAGCCTGCGTACTACACTCTACACTGTTGTCAAGCGTAGAGTGTGTAGGTACAATGGTCAACACCAGGGCCTTCACACTACACTTGTCAAGTGTAGAGTGTAGTTACAGTGGTCAACACCAGGGTAACAGCCTTCACACTACACTGTTGTCAAGTGTAGAGTGTAGTTACAGTGGTCAACACCAGGGTAACAGCCTTCACACTACACTGTTGTCAAGTGTAGAGTGTAGTTACACTGGTCAACACCAGGGTAACAGCCTTCACACTACACTGTTGTCAAGTGTAGAGTGTAGTTACAGTGGTCAACACCAGGGTAACAGCCTTCACACTACACTGTTGTCAAGTGTAGAGTGTAGTTACACTGGTCAACACCAGGGTAACAGCCTTCACACTACACTGTTGTCAAGTGTAGAGTGTAGTTACAGTGGTCAACACCAGGGTAACAGCCTTCACACTACACTGTTGTCAAGTGTAGAGTGTAGTTACAGTGGTCAACACCAGGGTAACAGCTTTCACACTACACTGTTGTCAAGTGTAGAGTGTAGTTACACTGGTCAACACCAGGGTAACAGCCTTCACACTACACTGTTGTCAAGTGTAGAGTGTAGTTACACTGGTCAACACCAGGGTAACAGCCTTCACAATACACTGTTGTCAAGTGTAGAGTGTAGTTACACTGGTCAACACCAGGGTAACAGCCTTCACACTACACTGTTGTCAAGTGTAGAGTGTAGTTACACTGGTCAACACCAGGGTAACAGCCCACACAGACGGAATAGCGGTACACTACCTTCTGTGGAACTCACATTAATTTTCAACCTCACATCGACATTCTAATGTTTTTCTTGTTCCAGTTAACGTTATTAATATTAATGTTGTTGGACTGCAGATGAAGTCATGATGTTGTTGGGCGTAGTGTTGCAGGTGTAGTGTGTACTGTGTACCCACACGGGCACTGTATGTTAAAGATTGCATGAATATCCTTCTGGGTGAGTGTAGCGGACTGCTCAGCCTCCAGGAGTAAGCTTCCATTACTTATATTAACTTAATTATCCAAGCCACACGTTCGTCCTAACATGGCGTCACCTACACAAACATATACAGTAACTGTAACACCATCTTATGGGGAAGCAGAGCGTGTAAAAGGGGTGAAGATAATGATAATAATAATGATGATAAAGTGAGAGTGATGGTAGACGGTGGTGGTGAGGCGTGGGAAGGGTTCTCCAGAGACCAAGGACATCAACATATTCCAAGGCTTGATCGACCCACACCCTATGCCATATGCTCTCCTATTCTCTCCTATCTTCACTACCATGCACGTATTTGTGATAGTTCTTCCACTATTGCTATCTATACTATTGTAGTGTGGACGAGAGCAGTGTTAGTAAGACTAGAGGGACGAAGAGGAGGTGGATAGAAACAAAGACAAACCTGGCTAGACTCCACCATACCATCCACCTCTGTCCCGTTTTCCTGTGACTCACACACACACACACATGCCACGGGAGGATAGGAGGAGAGATAGACGGGACATAATAACGAGAGGAATAGATAAGGTGGACAGGGCCTGGGACACAGCAGCAAGGGGACACAGCAGCAAGGGGACACAGCAGCAAGGGGACACAGCAGCAAGGGGACACAGCAGCAAGGGGACACAGCAGCAAGGGGACACAGCAGCAAGGGGACACAGCAGCAAGGGGACACAGCAGCAAGGGGACACAGCAGCAAGGGGACACAGCAGCAAGGGGACACAGCAGCAAGGGGACACAGCAGCAAGGGGACACAGCAGCAAGGGGACACAGCAGCAAGGGGACACAGCAGCAAGGGGACACAGCAGCAAGGGGACACAGCAGCAAGGGGACACAGCAGCAAGGGGACACAACTAGAAATTAAAAACTTAGATGAGTCATAGGGATATTAAGAAGTATTTCCTCAGCCTTAGAGCTGTCAGGAAGTGGAACAATCTGGAGAGTGAAGTAGTGGTGGCAGAATCCATACATAGCCTTTAAAAGGTACGACAAAGCTTTTGGAGCAGGGAGAGAGTGGACCTAGTAGCGACTAACGTAGAGGCGGGGTCCAAGAGATGTGAATCGAACCCTGCAACCACAAATAGGTGAGTACATCTTCCCTCACATGCACTTAATTTGCATTCTCCCGCACACGTATATTATCAACGCTTGTGTGGAGTGTGCGAGCGGAAGTGAGAATGATGGTGGCACGGGCGCCACAACACTACGCCATCACCAAGTACAATCCCGGATGTCCACAAGATATTATTTGTTAATATTAGGAGATGAACGGCGCTCACTTCTCGTAACTCCGGCTGCTACAGGCTTGGGGATTTTTGCGTCTTCTTCCGTCACTACTGCTCACTGACTGACAGGAAATTAGACAGGTGT
Organism: Cherax quadricarinatus; assembly: GCF_038502225.1. Lineage (NCBI taxonomy): Eukaryota > Metazoa > Arthropoda > Malacostraca > Decapoda > Parastacidae > Cherax > Cherax quadricarinatus. Next base: position 2,151,830 of record NC_091335.1, read on the forward strand.
AGCCCTAAGATGTGAGTCACGCCAGCACACTCTTAATAAGTGGATGATGGTAGACAGGTGACTAGACAGATGAAGGATTAAGACATGAATCACTTCCACACCTGTCTCCTTCAACACCTGCAGCTCACATCTGTCTCCTCTAACACCTGCAGCTCACACCTGTCTCATCCAACACCTGCAGCTTCTATGGGCTACTCTACAAAGGCTTGGTAAAGGTATATTCTCAAAGTGCAGGGAACGTCAACAGGGAACGTCAACAGGGAACGTCAACAGGGAACGTCAAGAAGGGTGGTACAGTGAACGTCAAGAAGGGTGGTACAGGGAACGTCAAGAAGGGTGGTACAGGGAACGTCAAGAAGGGTGATACAGTGAACGTCAAGAAGAGTGGTACAGGGAACGTCAAGAAGAGTGGTACAGGGAACGTCAAGAAGGGTGGTACAGGGAACGTCAAGAAGAGTGGTACAGGGAACGTCAAGAAGAGTGGTACAGGGAACGTCAAGAAGGGTGGTACAGGGAACGTCAAGAAGAGTGGTACAGGGAACGTCAAGAAGAGTGGTACAGGGAACGTCAAGAAGGGTGGTACAGGGAACGTCAAGAAGGGTGGTACAGGGAACGTCAAGAAGAGTGGTACAGGGAACGTCAAGAAGAGTGGTACAGGGAACGTCAAGAAGAGTGGTACAGGGAACGTCAAGAAGAGTGGTACAGGGAACGTCAAGAAGAGTGGTACAGGGAACGTCAAGAAGGGTGGTACAGGGAACGTCAAGAAGAGTGGTACAGGGAACGTCAAGAAGAGTGGTACAGGGAACGTCAAGAAGAGTGGTACAGGGAACGTCAAGAAGAGTGGTACAGGGAACGTCAAGAAGGGTGGTACAGGGAACGTCAAGAAGAGTGGTACAGGGAACGTCAAGAAGAGTGGTACAGGGAACGTCAAGAAGAGTGGTACAGGGAACGTCAAGAAGAGTGGTACAGGGAACGTCAAGAAGAGTGGTACAGGGAACGTCAAGAAGAGTGGTACAGGGAACGTCAAGAAGAGTGGTACAGGGAACGTCAAGAAGGGTGGTACAGGGAACGTCAAGAAGGGTGGTACAGGGAACGTCAAGAAGAGTGGTACAGGGAACGTCAAGAAGGGTGGTACAGGGAACGTCAAGAAGGGTGGTACAGGGAACGTCAAGAAGAGTGGTACAGGGAACGTCAAGAAGAGTGGTACAGGGAACGTCAAGAAGAGTGGTACAGGGAACGTCAAGAAGGGTGGTACAGGGAACGTCAAGAAGAGTGGTACAGGGAACGTCAAGAAGAGTGGTACAGGGAACGTCAAGAAGGGTGGTACAGGGAACGTCAACCTCAGTTCCATTACGAGAAATCATTAACATTAACTTTCTCTTTCTCTCAGTGTACCTTGAAGTCTCCTCACACCTCATGGCACCATATCTCCACTCCTTGGCACTCTCTACCCACTCCTTGGCACTCTCTACCCACTCCTTGGCACCGTCTACCCACTCTTGGCTGGCACCTCCTTCACACTTCAGAGAACACACTCAGAGGGTGCAGACAAACACTCAACAATCAACAAGTGTACTTATGGCAGCAAGGAAAATGTACTTGTGACATTTATCAAAATGTCGAACAATGACTGAGACACAACAGGGATCGAGCGTCTGGCTGCTACAAGCATCACAGGTAAACTCAGGCAACATGCAGGCAACTTGTAACTGGTTAAGTTAAAGAAGTAGAGTCATAAGTACTTATAAGTGAGTAGGAGATAGAGAAGGAAGTGGAAAAATAAAGATGTGAGTTATCTCAACATTAGGTAAGCGACATGTGACTCAAGGAACACTGTAAAAACTGGAAGCAAATGTAAATTACCACAAGTAAATAGAACACCAGGAGCAAGAGGTGCTGAGAGAGCAGCAGTAGGAGCAGCAGTAGGAGCAGCAGTAGGAGCAGAAGTAGGAGCAGCAGTAAGCACAGCAGCACAATATTAATATCAAAGTAGTGGTGAGTTAAGTCTCCAAGACAGACTTCAACATTCTCAACTCACACACATCTTCCTTACTAATTTTAATACAATTTTCCTTGGCTTGGAATCATTAACAATTGACGAAACTGGTCAGGGATATATATATATATATATATATATATATATATATATATATATATACTGCTCGTGAAGGCTGGTACACCAAACAGGATGAGACTGAAATTAGTCTCTGAGGCTCCATGACCAGGAATGTCCTTGCATCAGGGTAGCAGGCTCAGTACTGCTGGGCGCCTGGTGCTTAACGATCGTGGTCCAATGGATAGAGTGATGCGTACTTTGTTGAGTTCGCACGGGACTGGGCAGGGGAACGCAGGATCGAGTCCTGGCCAAGCCGCAGTTCTGTTAATGATATATATATATATATATATATATATATATATATATATATATATATATATATATATATATATATATATATATATATATATATATATATATATATATATATATATATATATATATATATATATATATATATATTTTTCAACAAGTTGGTCGTCTCCCACCGAGGCAGGGTGACCCAAAAAAGAAAGAAAATCCCCAAAAAGAAAATACTTTCATCATCATTCAACACTTTCACCACACTCACACATTATCACTGTTTTTGCAGAGGTGCTCAGAATACAACAGTCTAGAACCATACACATATAAAGATACACAACATATCCCTCCAAACTGCCAATATCCCGAACCTCTCCTTTAAAGTGCAGGCATTGTACTTCCCATTTCCAGGACTCAAGTCCGACTATATGAAAATAACCGGTTTCCCTGAATCCCTTCACTAAATATTACCCTGCTCACACTCCAACAGCTCGTCAGGTCCCAAGTATCATTCGTCTCCATTCACTCCTATCTAACACGCTCACGCACGCTTGCTGGAAGTCCAAGCCCCTCGCCCACAAAACCTCCTTTACCCCCTCTTTCCAACCCTTTCGAGGACGACCCCTACCCCTCTTTCCTTCCCCTATAGATTTATATGCTTTCCATGTCATTCTACTGTGATCCATTCTCTCTAAATGACCAAACCACCTCAACAACCCCTCTTCTGCCCTCTGACTAATACTTTTATTAACTCCACACATTCTCCTAATTTCCACACTCCGAATTTTCTGCATAATATTTACACCACACATTGCCCTTAGACAGGACATCTCCACTGCTTCCAACCGTCTCCTCGCTGCTACATTTACCACTCAAGCTTCACATCCATATAAGAGTGTTGGTACTACTATACTTTCATACATTCCCTTCTTTGCCTCCATAGATAACGTTTTTTGACTCCACATATACCTCAACGCACCACTCACCTTTTTTCCCTCATCAATTCTATGATTAACCTCATCCTTCATAAATCCATCCGTCGACACGTCAACTCCCAAGTATCTGAAAACATTCACTTCTTCCATACTCCTCCATATCCTTTACAAAATTACGCTATCTTGTGGTCAAGGATATCTCAGGACACACCCTTTTGGCACGAATTCATCTATTTATTCAGGAGTTATCGTGGAGGGTTTAAGAGGCAGGTGGGTCAGTCTGCAGAGGTCCTCAGAGGCTGCAAAAATTCTTCAGTGAGATCTATCAGACAAGGTTGTAAGGGTGAGCGATCCCTTGATGAGATGTCTGAAAGCTCAGTCGTGACCACCATTACCACTGCCACCATTACCATCACTACCACTATCAACCCTCATGTTCTTATGTGTTAATGTTATTTGCTAGTAACGTTGTTTCAGGAACCATCGTTCCCATGGAAGTCTCAGAAAAAGTCTTTTAAATCAGAGTGAAAATCTCTTGCGCAAAATATAGGCCGGGGAGGTACACCATTTGGTGGTACCAGTGGGATTGTACCATGATGATGTTGACCAAGCCACCACTGGGGTTGGAACCCGTGGTGGAAGGCGGTACTGGTGTTGACCAAGCCACCACTGGTGTTGGAACCCGTGGTGGAAGGCGGTACTGGTGTTGACCAAGCCACCACTGGTGTTGGAACCCGTGGTGGAAGGCGGTACTGGTGTTGACCAAGCCACTACTGGTGTTGGAACCCGTGGTGGAAGGCGGTACTGGTGTTGACCAAGCCACCACTGGTGTTGGAACCCGTGGTGGAAGGCGGTACTGGTGTTGACCAAGCCACCACTGGTGTTGGAACCCGTGGTGGAAGGCGGTACTGGTGTTGACCAAGCCACCACTGGTGTTGGAACCCGTGGTGGAAGGCGGTACTGGTGTTGACCAAGCCACCACTGGTGTTGGAACCCGTAATGGACGACGGTACTGGTGTTGACCAAGCCACCACTGACGTTGTTGCTTTAAAGTCGCCCACTCGATAAAAAAGTGTGTTAGTGAAGAGATATCAGGGCTGAGATCTGTCATGCCAACACACAGTGCAGGACTCCCAGAAAGATCCTCAAGGTCCTTCACTGCCCTTCCAGCAGAAGTGATCACGACATCCTCCTCTTCCCTCCGGGCCAGCGTTCCACAGAGCACAACGGCCTTCCTGCTCAACAAATGCTCATCCCCCTTTTTTTATGGTCATTAGTGCTGCACCAGGCGTGCTGGGGCCCCTTTCCGTGCATGCAGGGGTCCTGGGGCCCTTCCCACACGTCCTGGGGACCTTCCCGTGAGCCCTCGTGTCCTTCCAGGACAGCCTTGGACTTGGCATTCTTCTGGAGTAATGAGAGCTTCGCCACTCGTAAACAAAAATAATTTACGAGGTTCTCTGAAAACCCGAGGGAAGAACCGTGACGACGCCCGTGTTCATACCGTGACGACGCCCGTGTCCACACCGTGACCACGCCCGTGTCCACACCGTGACCACGCCCGTGTCCACACCGTGACGACGCCCGTGTCCACAACCTAACGAGGCCCTTGTCCACAATGTGAGGGGTGCCAGTGACCATACGTACGTGGATGGACACACGACACTGGGAGGTCACAGCAAGGACACGAACGACCAGAACAATAACAGTGATAAGGAAGACTGAGGGGAAGAAAGTCTGGAAGACTGAGGGGAAGAAAGTCTGGAAGACTGAGGGGAAGAAAGTCTGGAAGACTGAGGGGAAGAAAGTCTGGAAGACTGAGGGGAAGAAAGTCTGGAAGACTGAGGGGAAGAAAGTCTGGAAGACTGAGGGGAAGAAAGTCTGGAAGACTGAGGGGAAGAAAGTCTGGAAGACTGAGGGGAAGAAAGTCTGGGAGAGTGAGGGGAAGAAAGTCTGGAAGACTGAGGGGAAGAAAGTCTGAAGATGAAACAATTCATGAGTTTTAATGTTGATGAAGGTGCAGGGGACCACTGAGGACCACTGAGGACCACTGAGGACCACTGAGGACCACTGAGGACCACTGAGGACCACTGAGGACCACTGAGGACCACTGAGGACCACTGAGGACCACTGAGAACCACCAGGGAGGACCACTGAGAACCACCAGGGAGGACCACTGAGAACCACCAGGGAGGACCACTGAGAACCACCAGGGAGGACCACTGAGAACCACCAGGGAGGACCACTGAGAACCACCAGGGAGGACCACTGAGAACCACCAGGGAGGACCACTGAGGACCACCAAGGAGGACCACTGATGACCACCAGGGAGGACCACTCAGGACCACCAGGGAGGACCACTCAGGACCACCATGGAGAACCACTGAGGACCACCAGGGAGGACCACTCAGGACCACCAAGGAGGACCACTGATGACCACCAGGGAGGACCACTCAGGACCACCAGGGAGGACCACTGAGGACCACCAGGGAGGACAACTGAGGACCACCAGGGAGGACCACTGAGGACCACCAGGGAGGACCACTGAGAACCACCAGGGAGGACCACTGAGGACCACCAAGGAGGACCACTGATGACCACCAGGGAGAACCACTGAGGACCACCAGGGAGGACCACTGAGGACCACCAGGGAAAGCCACTGAGAACCACCAGGGAGGACCACTGAGGACCACCAAGGAGGACCACTGAGGACCACCAGGGAGGACCACTCAGGACCACCAGGGAGGACCACTGAGGACCACCAGGGAGGACAACTGAGGACCACCAGGGAGGACCACTGAGGACCACCAGGGAGGACCACTGAGAACCACCAGGGAGGACCACTGAGGACCACCAAGAAGGACCACTGATGACCACCAGGGAGGACCACTGAGGACCACCAGGGAGGACCACTGAGGACCACCAGGGAAAGCCACTGAGAACCACCAGGGAGGACCACTGAGGACCACCAAGGAGGACCACTGATGATCACCAGGGAGGACCACTGAGGACCACCAGGTGCGGAGGAACACCAGGGAGGACCACTGAGGACCACCAGGGAGGACCACTGAGGACCACCAGGGAGGACCACTGAGGACCACCAGGGAGGACCACTGAGAACCACCAGGGAGGACCACTGAGAACCACCAGGGAGGACCACTGAGAACCACCAGGGAGGACCACTGAGAACCACCAGGGAGGACCACTGAGAACCACCAGGGAGGACCACTGAGGACCACCAAGGAGGACCACTGATGACCACCAGGGAGGACTACTGAGGACCACCATGGAGGACCACTGAGGACCACCAGGGAGGGCCACTGAGGACCACCAGGGAGGACCACTGAGGACCACCAGGGAGGACCACTGAGGACCACCAGAGAGGGCCACTGAAAACCACCAGGGAGGACCACTGATGACCACCAGGGAGGGCAACTGAGAACTACCAGGAAGGACCACTGAGAACCACCAGGGAGGACCACTGAGGACCACCAGGGAGGATCACTGAGGACCACCAGAGAGGACCAGTGAGAACCACCAGGGAGGGCCACTGAGGACTACCAGGAACGACCACTGAGAACCACCAGGGAGGACCACTGAGAACCACCAGGGAGGATCACTGAGAACCACCAGGGAGGACCACTGAGAACCACCAGGGAGGACCACTGAGAACCACCAGGAAAGGAGGACCACCACACACAATACCAGGAAGGGAGGGCCACCACACACACCACCAGGAAGGGAGGGCCACCACACACACACACCACCAGGAAGGGAGGGCCACCATACACACCACAAGGGAGGACCACTGACGAGCACCAGGGAAGGAGGGCCACCGCACAGGCCACACAAGGCCACATATAAACAATTTCCTGTCTGGCTTTTCCAGTTTACTGTATCAACACAATGAAGGTGTGACGTGATAAGTATCCTTGACACCATGACACTGCTGGCCACATGTATCCTTGACACCATGACACTGCTGGCCACATGTATCCTTGACACCATGACACTGCTGGCCACATGTATCCTTGACACCATGACACTGCTGGCCACATGTATCCTTGACACCATGACACTGCTGGCCACATGTATCCTTGACACCATGACACTGCTGGCCACATGTATCCTTGACACCATGACACTGCTGGCCACATGTATCCTTGACACCATGACACTGCTGGCCACATGCATCCTTGACACCATGACACTGCTGGCCACATGTATCCTTGACACCATGACACTGCTGGCCACATGTATCCTTGACACCATGACACTGCTGGCCACATGTATCCTTGACACCATGACACTGCTGGCCACATGTACCCTTGACACCATGACACTGCTGGCCACATGTATCCTTGACACCATGACACTGCTGGCCACATGTATCCTTGACACCATGACACTGCTGGCCACATGTATCCTTGACACCATGACACTGCTGGCCACATGTATCCTTGACACCATGACACTGCTGGCCACATGTATCCTTGACACCATGACACTGCTGGCCACATGTATAATTGACACCATGACACTGCTGGCCACATGTATCCTTGACACCATGACACTGCTGGCAACATGTATCCTTGATACCATGACACTGCTGGCCACATGTACCCTTGACACCATGACACTGCTGGCCACATGTATCCTTGACACCATGACACTGCTGGCCACATGTATCCTTGACACCATGACACTGCTGGCCACATGTATCCTTGACACCACGACACTGCTGGCCACATGTATCCTTGACACCATGACACTGTTGGCCACATGTATCCTTGATCCCATGACACTGCTGGCCACATGTATCCTTGACACCATGACACTGCTGGCCACATGTATCCTTGACACCATGACACTGCTGGCCACATGTATCATTGATCCCATGACACTGCTGGCCACATGTATCCTTGACACCATGACACTGCTGGCCACATGTATCCTTGACACCATGACACTGCTGGCCACATGTATCATTGATCCCATGACACTGCTGGCCACATGTATCCTTGACACCATGACACTGCTGGCCACATGTATTCTTGATACCATGACACTGCTGGCCACATGTACCCTTGACACCATGACACTGCTGGCCACATGTATCCTTGACACCATGACACTGCTGGCCACATGTATCCTTGACACCATGACACTGCTGGCCACATGTATCCTTGACACCATGACACTGCTGGCCACATGTATCCTTGACACCATGACACTGCTGGCCACATGTATCCTTGACACCATGACACTGCTGGCCACATGTATCCTTGACACCATGACACTGCTGGCAACATGTATCCTTGATACCATGACACTGCTGGCCACATGTACCCTTGACACCATGACACTGCTGGCCACATGTATCCTTGACACCATGACACTGCTGGCCACATGTATCCTTGACACCATGACACTGCTGGCCACATGTATCCTTGACACCACGACACTGCTGGCCACATGTATCCTTGACACCATGACACTGTTGGCCACATGTATCCTTGATCCCATGACACTGCTGGCCACATGTATCCTTGACACCATGACACTGCTGGCCACATGTATCCTTGACACCATGACACTGCTGGCCACATGTATCATTGATCCCATGACACTGCTGGCCACATGTATCCTTGACACCATGACACTGCTGGCCACATGTATCCTTGACACCATGACACTGCTGGCCACATGTATCATTGATCCCATGACACTGCTGGCCACATGTATCCTTGACACCATGACACTGCTGGCCACATGTATTCTTGATACCATGACACTGCTGGCCACATGTACCCTTGACACCATGACACTGCTGGCCACATGTATCCTTGACACCATGACACTGCTGGCCACATGTATCCTTGACACCATGACACTGCTGGTCACATGTATCCCTGACACCACGACACTGCTGGCCACATGTATCCTTGACACCATGACACTGTTGGCCACATGTATCCTTGATCCCATGACACTGCTGGCCACATGTATCCTTGACACCATGACACTGCTGGCCACATGTATCCTTGATACCATGATACTGCTGGCCACATGTACCCTTGACACCATGACACTGCTGGCCAAATGTATCCTTGACACCATGACACTGCTGGCCACATGTATCCTTGACACCATGACACTGCTGGCCACATGTATCCTTGACACCACGACACTGCTGGCCACATGTATCCTTGACACCATGACACTGTTGGCAACATGTATCCTTGATCCCATGACACTGCTGGCCACATGTATCCTTGACACCATGACACTGCTGGCCACATGTATCCTTGATACCATGACACTGCTGGCCACATATATCCTTGACTCATGACACTGCTGGCCACATGTGTCCTTGACACCATGACACTGCTGGCCACATGTATCATTGATCCCATGACACTGTTGGCCACATGTGTCCTTGACCCATGACACTGCTGGCCACATGTATCCTTGATCCCATGACACTGCTGGCCACATGTATCATTGACCCCACGACACTGTTGGCCACATGTATCCTTGACCCCATGACACTGTTGGCCACATGTATCCTTGATCCTATGACACTGCTGGCCACATGTATCCTTGACCCCATGACACTGCTGGCCACATGTATCCTTGACCCCATGACACTGGTGGCCACATGTATCCTTGACCCATGACACTTTTGGCCACATGTATCCTTGACCCCATGACACTGCTGGCCACATGTATCCTTGACCCATGACACTCCTGGCCACATGTATCCTTGACCCATGACACTGCTGGCCACATGTATCCTTGACACCATGATACTGCTGGCCACATGTATCCTTGACCCCATGAAACTGCTGGCCACATGTATCCTTGACCCATGACACTGCTGACCACATGTATTCCTGACCCCATGACACTGCTGGCCACATGTATCATTGACCCCATGACACTGCTGGCCACATGTATCATTGACCCCATGACACTGCTGGCCACATGTGTCCTTGACCCATGACACTGCTGGCCACATGTATCCTTGACCCCATGACACTGCTGGCCACATATATACTTGACCCCATGACACTGCTGGCCACATGTATCCTTGACTCAACCTATGACACTGCTGGCCACATGTCCTTGACCCCATGACACTGCTGGCCACATGTATCCTTGACCCCATGACACTGCTGGCCACATGCATCCTTGACTCAACCCATGACACTGCTGGCCACATGTATCCTTACCTCAACCCATGACACTGCTGGCCACATGTATCCTTGACTCAACCCATGACACTGCTGGCCACATGTATCATTGACTCAATCCATGACACTGCTGGCCACATGTATCCTTAACTCAACCCATGACACTGCTGGCCACATGCATCCTCGACTCAACCCATGACACTGCTGGCCACATGTATCCTTGACTCAACCCATGACACTGCTGGCCACATGTATCCTTGACTCAACCCATGACACTACTGGCCATATGTATCCTTGACTCAACCCATGACACTGCTGGCCACATGTATCCTTGACTCAACCCATGACACTGCTGGCCACATGTATTCTTGACCCATGACACTGCAGGCCACATGTATTCTTGACCCCATGACACTGCTGGCCACATGTATCATTGACCCCATGACACTGCTGGCCCCATCTATCATTGATCCCATGACACTGCTGGCCAAATGTGTCCTTGACCCATGACACTGCTGGCCACATGTATCCTTGATCCCATGACACTGCTGGCCACATGTATCATTGACCCCATGACACTGTTGGCCACATGTATCCTTCATCCCATGACACTGCTGGCCACATGTATTCTTGACCCCATGAGATGCAGTTGTAAATCACTCTGAGATGCAGTTGTAAATCACCCTGAGATGCAGTTGTAAATCACTTGAGATGCAGTTGTAAATCACTCTGAGATGCAGTTGTAAATCGCTCTGAGATGCAGTTGTAAATCACTCTGAGATGCAGTTGTAAATCACCCTGAGATGCAGTTGTAAATCATTTGAGATGCAGTTGTAAATCACTCTGAGATGCAGTTGTAAATCACACTGAGATGCAGTTGTAAATCACTTGAGATGCAGTTGTAAATCACCCTGAGATGCAGTTGTAAATCACTTGAGATGCAGTTGTAAATCACTCTGAGATGCAGTTGTAAATCACTTGAGATGCAGTTGTAAATCACCCTGAGATGCAGTTGTAAATCACTTGAGATGCAGTTGTAAATCACTCTGAGATGCAGTTGTAAATCACTTGAGATGCAGTTGTAAATCACCCTGAGATGCAGTTGTAAATCACTCTGAGATGCAGTTGTAAATCACTCTGAGATGCAGTTGTAAATCACCCTGAGATGCAGTTGTAAATCACCCTGAGATGCAGTTGTAAATCACTCTGAGATGCAGTTGTAAATCACTCTGAGATGCAGTTGTAAATCACTCTGAGATGCAGTTGTAAATCACTCTGAGATGCAGTTGTAAATCACTCTGAGATGCAGTTGTAAATCACTCTGAGATGCAGTTGTAAATCACTCTGAGATGCAGTTGTAAATCACCCTGAGATGCAGTTGTAAATCACTCTGAGATGCAGTTGTAAATCACTCTGAGATGCAGTTGTAAATCATTCTGAGATGCAGTTGTAAATCACTCTGAGATGCAGTTGTAAATCACTCTGAGATGCAGTTGTAAATCACCCTGATATGCAGTTGTAAATCACTCTGAGATGCAGTTGTAAATCATTCTGAGATGCAGTTGTAAATCACTCTGAGATGCAGTTGTAAATCACCCTGAGATGCAGTTGTAAATCACCCTGAGATGCAGTTGCAAATCACACTGAGATACAGTTGTAAATCAGAGATGCAGTGTAAATCACTCTGAGATGCAGTTGTAAATCACCCTGAGATGCTGAGATGCAGTTGTAAATCACTCTGAGATGCAGTTGTAAATCTGAGATGCAGTTGTAAATCACCCTGAGATGCAGTTGTAAATCACTTGAGATACCCTGATATGCAGTTGTAAATCACTCTGAAATGCAGTTGTAAATCACCCTGAGATGCAGTTGTAAATCATTCTGAGATGCAGTTGTAAATCACCCTGAGATGCAGTTGTAAATCACCCTGAGATGCAGTTGTAAATCACTTGAGATGCAGTTGTAAATCACCCTGAGATGCAGTTGTAAATCACTCTGAGATGCAGTTGTAAATCACCCTGAGATGCAGTTGTAAATCATTCTGAGATGCAGTTGTAAATCACCCTGAGATGCAGTTGTAAATCACCCTGAGATGCAGTTGTAAATCACTCTGAGATGCAGTTGTAAATCACTCTGAGATGCAGTTGTAAATCACTCTGAGATGCAGTTGTAAATCACCCTGAGATGCAGTTGTAAATCACCCTGAGATGCAGTTGTAAATCACCCTGAGATGCAGTTGTAAATCACCCTGAGATGCAGTTGTAAATCACTCTGAGATGCAGTTGTAAATCACCCTGAGATGCAGTTGTAAATCACCCTGAGATGCAGTTGTAAATCACCCTGAGATGCAGTTGTAAATCACTCTGAGATGCAGTTGTAAATCACCCTGAGATGCAGTTGTAAATCACCCTGAGATGCAGTTGTAAATCACCCTGAGATGCAGTTGTAAATCACTTGAGATGCAGTTGTAAATCACTCTGAGATGCAGTTGTAAATCACTTGAGATGCAGTTGTAAATCACTCTGAGATGCAGTTGTAAATCACTTGAGATGCAGTTGTAAATCACTCTGAGATGCAGTTGTAAATCACTTGAAATGCAGTTGTAAATCACTTGAGATGCAGTTGTAAATCACTTGAGATGCAGTTGTAAATCACCCTGAGATGCAGTTGTAAATCACTTGAGATGCAGTTGTAAATCACTCTGAGATGCAGTTGTAAATCACTCTGAGATGCAGTTGTAAATCACTCTGAGATGCAGTTGTAAATCACTCTGAGATGCAGTTGTAAATCACCCTGAGATGCAGTTGTAAATCACTCTGAGATGCAGTTGTAAATCACCCTGAGATGCAGTTGTAAATCACCCTGAGATGCAGTTGTTAATCACTCTGAGATGCAGTTGTTAATCACCCTGAGATGCAGTTGTAAATCACTCTGAGATGCAGTTGTAAATCACTCTGAGATGCAGTTGTAAATCACCCTGATATGCAGTTGTAAATCACTCTGAGATGCAGTTGTAAATCACCTGAGATGCAGTTGTAAATCACCTGAGATGCAGTTGTAAATCACTCTGAGATGCAGTTGTAAATCACTCTGAGATGCAGTTGTAAATCACTCTGAGATGCAGTTGTAAATCACTCTGAGATGCAGTTGTTAATCACCCTGAGATGCAGTTGTTAATCACCCTGAGATGCAGTTGTTAATCACCCTGAGATGCAGTTGTTAATCACCCTGAGATGCAGTTGTTAATCACCCTGAGATGCAGTTGTTAATCACCCTGAGATGCAGTTGTTAATCACCCTGAGATGCAGTTGTTAATCACCCTGAGATGCAGTTGTTAATCACCCTGAGATGCAGTTGTTAATCACCCTGAGATGCAGTTGTTAATCACCATGAGATGCAGTTGTTAATCACCCTGAGATGCAGTTGTTAATCACCCTGAGATGCAGTTGTTAATCACCCTGAGATGCAGTTGTTAATCACCTGGTTAGTGATCTAAGATTGTACATACATATGGAGAGAATAGCTTGTAAATAACCTGGTGGAATACCAGGCTACCCGCAGACAAGTACTGTGGACAGGTACCTGGAAGCAGGTACTGTGGACAGGTACCTGGAAGCAGGTACTGTAAACAGGTACCTGCAAGCAGGTACTGTGGACAGGTACCTGCAAGCAGGTACTGTGAACAGGTACCCGCAAGCAGGTACTGTGGACAGGTACCTGCAAGCAGGTACTGTGGACAGGTACCTGCAAGCAGGTACTGTGGACAGGTACCTGCAAGCAGGTACTGTGAACAGGTACCTGCAAGCAGGTACTGTGGATAAGTACGTGAGTAGCGTTGAAGTTCCCAACAGCGGCAGAAGGTAGACCACCACTGTCACCTGACTCTCTCTCTCACACACACACAGCTCACGGAAAATGACAGTATCCCTGGACAGTATCCCTGGACAGTATCCCTGGACAGTGTCCCTGGACAGTGTCCCTGGACAGTATCCCTGGACAGTATCCCTGGACAGTATCCCTGGACAGTATCCCTGGACAGTGTCTCTGGACAGTGTCCCTGGACAGTGTCCCTGGACAGTGTCCCTAGACAGCATCCCTGGACAGTATCCCTGGACAGTGTCTCTGAACAGTGTCCCTGGACAGTGTCCCCGGACAGTGTCCCTGGAGTGTATCCCTGGGCAGTATCCCTGGACAGTGTCCCTGGACAGTGTCTCTGGACAGTATCCCTGGACAGTGTCCCTGGACAGTGTCCCTGGACAGTGTCTCTGGACAGTGTCCCTGGACAGTGTCTATGGAGTGTGTCTCTGGACAGTGTCCCTGGACAGTGTCTCTGGAGTGTGTCTCTGGACAGTGTCCCTGGACAGTGTCCCTGGACAGTGTCTCTGGACAGTGTCCCTGGACAGTGTCTCTAGAGTGTGTCCCTGGACAGTGTCTCTGGAGTGTGTCTCTGGACAGTGT
>NC_091335.1:2171774-2184274 GCF_038502225.1 Cherax quadricarinatus
TCTAGGCTGGAATATTGCTGCACTCTAACAGCACCTTTCAAGGCAGGTGAAATTGCCGACCTAGAAAATGTACAGAGAACTTTCACGGCGCGCATAACGGAGATAAAACACCTCAATTACTGGGAGCGCTTGAGGTTTCTAAACCTGTATTCCCTGGAACGCAGGAGGGAGAGATACATGATTATATACACCTGGAAAATCCTAGAGGGACTAGTACCGAACTTGCACACGAAAATCACTCACTACGAAAGCAAAAGACTTGGCAGACGATGCACCATCCCCCCAATGAAAAGCAGGGGTGTCACTAGCACGTTAAGAGACCATACAATAAGTGTCAGGGGACCGAGACTGTTCAACTGCCTCCCAGCACACATAAGGGGGATTACCAACAGACCCCTGGCAGTCTTCAAGCTGGCACTGGACAAGCACCTAAAGTCAGTTCCTGATCAGCCGGGCTGTGGCTCGTACGTTGGTTTGCGTGCAGCCAGCAGCAACAGCCTGGTTGATCAGGCGCTGATCCACCAGGAGGCCTGGTCACAGACCGGGCCGCGGGGGCGTTGACCCCCGAAACTCTCTCCAGGTAAACTCCAGGTAAACAGTCTTGAACAGTATGCTGTTTCCAGGAGGAACAGAAGAAGACAAGAAGAATGAAGAGGAGGAACAGAAGAAGACAAGAAGAAGGAAGAGGAGGAACAGAAGAAGACAAGAAGAAGGAAGACGAGGAACAGAAGAAGACAAGAAGAAGGAAGAGGAGGAACAGAAGAAGACAAGAAGAAGGAAGAGGAGGAACAGAAGAAGACAAGAAGAAGGAAGAGGAGGAACAGAAGAAGACAAGAAGAAGGAAGAGGAGGAACAGAAGAAGACAAGAAGAAGGAAGACGAGGAACAGAAGAAGACAAGAAGAAGGAAGAGGAGGAACAGAAGAAGACAAGAAGAAGGAAGAGGAGGAACAGAAGAAGACAAGAAGAAGGAAGAGGAGGAACAGAAGAAGACAAGAAGAAGGAAGAGGAGGAACAGAAGAAGACAAGAAGAAGGAAGAGGAGGAACAGAAGAAGACAAGAAGAAGGAAGAGGAGGAACAGAAGAAGACAAGAAGAAGGAAGAGGAGGAACAGAAGAAGACAAGAAGAAGGAAGAGGAGGAACAGAAGAAGACAAGAAGAAGGAAGACGAGGAACAGAAGAAGACAAGAAGAAGGAAGAGGAGGAACAGAAGAAGACAAGAAGAAGGAAGAGGAGGAACAGAAGAAGACAAGAAGAAGGAAGAGGAGGAACAGAAGAAGACAAGAAGAAGGAAGACGAGGAACAGAAGAAGACAAGAAGAAGGAAGAGGAGGAACAGAAGAAGACAAGAACAAGGAAGAGGAGGAACAGAAGAAGACAAGAAGAAGGAAGACGAGGAACAGAAGAAGACAAGAAGAAGGAAGAGGAGGAACAGAAGAAGACAAGAAGAAGGAAGACGAGGAACAGAAGAAGACAAGAAGAAGGAAGACGAGGAACAGAAGAAGACAAGAAGAAGAAAGACGAGGAACAGAAGAAGACAAGAAGAAGGAAGACGAGGAACAGAAGAAGACAAGAAGAAGGAAGACGAGGAACAGAAGAAGACAAGAAGAAGGAAGACGAGGAACAGAAGAAGACAAGAAGAAGGAAGACGAGGAACAGAAGAAGACAAGAAGAAGGAAGACGAGGAACAGAAGAAGACAAGAAGAAGGAAGACGAGGAACAGAAGAAGACAAGAAGAAGGAAGAGGAGGAACAGAAGAAGACAAGAAGAAGGAAGACGAGGAACAGAAGAAGACAAGAAGAAGGAAGACGAGGAACAGAAGAAGACAAGAAGAAGAAAGACGAGGAACAGAAGAAGACAAGAAGAAGGAAGACGAGGAACAGAAGAAGACAAGAAGAAGGAAGACGAGGAACAGAAGAAGACAAGAAGAAGGAAGACGAGGAACAGAAGAAGACAAGAAGAAGGAAGACGAGGAACAGAAGAAGACAAGAAGAAGGAAGAGGAGGAACAGAAGAAGACAAGAAGAAGGAAGACGAGGAACAGAAGAAGACAAGAAGAAGGAAGACGAGGAACAGAAGAAGACAAGAAGAAGGAAGAGGAGGAACAGAAGAAGACAAGAAGAAGGAAGAGGAGGAACAGAAGAAGACAAGAAGAAGGAAGACGAGGAACAGAAGAAGACAAGAAGAAGGAAGAGGAGGAACAGAAGAAGACAAGAAGAAGGAAGACGAGGAACAGAAGAAGACAAGAAGAAGGAAGACGAGGAACAGAAGAAGACAAGAAGAAGAAAGACGAGGAACAGAAGAAGACAAGAAGAAGGAAGACGAGGAACAGAAGAAGACAAGAAGAAGGAAGACGAGGAACAGAAGAAGACAAGAAGAAGGAAGACGAGGAACAGAAGAAGACAAGAAGAAGGAAGACGAGGAACAGAAGAAGACAAGAAGAAGGAAGAGGAGGAACAGAAGAAGACAAGAAGAAGGAAGACGAGGAACAGAAGAAGACAAGAAGAAGGAAGACGAGGAACAGAAGAAGACAAGAAGAAGGAAGACGAGGAACAGAAGAAGACAAGAAGAAGGAAGACGAGGAACAGAAGAAGACAAGAAGAAGGAAGAC
Organism: Cherax quadricarinatus; assembly: GCF_038502225.1. Taxonomy (NCBI): domain Eukaryota; kingdom Metazoa; phylum Arthropoda; class Malacostraca; order Decapoda; family Parastacidae; genus Cherax; species Cherax quadricarinatus. The sequence continues at coordinate 2,174,382 of NC_091335.1, forward strand.
GAGGAACAGAAGAAGACAAGAAGAAGGAAGACGAGGAACAGAAGAAGACAAGAAGAAGGAAGACGAGGAACAGAAGAAGACAAGAAGAAGGAAGACGAGGAACAGAAGAAGACAAGAAGAAGGAAGACGAGGAACAGAAGAAGACAAGAAGAAGGAGGAGGAGGAACAGAAGAAGACAAGAAGAAGGAAGACGAGGAACAGAAGAAGACAAGAAGAAGGAAGAGGAGGAACAGAAGAAGACAAGAAGAAGGAAGACGAGGAACAGAAGAAGACAAGAAGAAGGAAGACGAGGAACAGAAGAAGACAAGAAGAAGGAAGAGGAGGAACAGAAGAAGACAAGAAGAAGGAGGAGGAGGAACAGAAGAAGACAAGAAGAAGGAAGACGAGGAACAGAAGAAGACAAGAAGAAGGAAGACGAGGAACAGAAGAAGACAAGAAGAAGGAAGACGAGGAACAGAAGAAGACAAGAAGAAGGAAGACGAGGAACAGAAGAAGACAAGAAGAAGGAAGACGAGGAACAGAAGAAGACAAGAAGAAGGAAGACGAGGAACAGAAGAAGACAAGAAGAAGGAAGAGGAGGAACAGAAGAAGACAAGAAGAAGGAGGAGGAGGAACAGAAGAAGACAAGAAGAAGGAAGACGAGGAACAGAAGAAGACAAGAAGAAGGAAGACGAGGAACAGAAGAAGACAAGAAGAAGGAAGACGAGGAACAGAAGAAGACAAGAAGAAGGAGGAGGAGGAACAGAAGAAGACAAGAAGAAGGAAGACGAGGAACAGAAGAAGACAAGAAGAAGGAAGACGAGGAACAGAAGAAGACAAGAAGAAGGAGGAGGAGGAACAGAAGAAGACAAGAAGAAGGAAGAGGAGGAACAGAAGAAGACAAGAAGAAGGAAGAGGAGGAACAGAAGAAGACAAGAAGAAGGAAGAGGAGGAACAGAAGAAGACAAGAAGAAGGAAGAGGAGGAACAGAAGAAGACAAGAAGAAGGAAGACGAGGAACAGAAGAAGACAAGAAGAAGGAAGACGAGGAACAGAAGAAGACAAGAAGAAGGAGGAGGAGGAACAGAAGAAGACAAGAAGAAGGAAGACGAGGAACAGAAGAAGACAAGAAGAAGGAGGAGGAGGAACAGAAGAAGACAAGAAGAAGGAAGAGGAGGAACAGAAGAAGACAAGAAGAAGGAAGAGGAGGAACAGAAGAAGACAAGAAGAAGGAAGAGGAGGAATAGAAGAAGACAAGAAGAAGGAAGACGAGGAACAGAAGAAGACAAGAAGAAGGAAGACGAGGAACAGAAGAAGACAAGAAGAAGGAAGACGAGGAACAGAAGAAGACAAGAAGGAGGAAGACGAGGAACAGAAGAAGACAAGAAGAAGGAGGAGGAGGAACAGAAGAAGACAAGAAGAAGGAAGAGGAGGAACAGAAGAAGACAAGAAGAAGGAAGAGGAGGAACAGAAGAAGACAAGAAGAAGGAAGAGGAGGAACAGAAGAAGACAAGAAGCAGGAAGACGAGGAACAGAAGAAGACAAGAAGAAGGAAGACGAGGAACAGAAGAAGACGAGAAGAAGGAAGACGAGGAACAGAAGAAGACAAGAAGAAGGAGGAGGAGGAACAGAAGAAGACAAGAAGAAGGAAGAGGAGGAACAGAAGAAGACAAGAAGAAGGAAGAGGAGGAACAGAAGAAGACAAGAAGAAGGAAGAGGAGGAACAGAAGAAGACAAGAAGAAGGAAGACGAGGAACAGAAGAAGACAAGAAGAAGGAGGAGGAGGAACAGAAGAAGACAAGAAGAAGGAAGAGGAGGAACAGAAGAAGACAAGAAGAAGGAAGAGGAGGAACAGAAGAAGACAAGAAGAAGGAAGACGAGGAACAGAAGAAGACAAGAAGAAGGAAGACGAGGAACAGAAGAAGACAAGAAGAAGGAAGACGAGGAACAGAAGAAGACAAGAAGAAGGAGCAGGAGGAACAGAAGAAGACAAGAAGAAGGAAGAGGAGGAACAGAAGAAGACAAGAAGAAGGAAGAGGAGGAACAGAAGAAGACAAGAAGAAGGAAGAGGAGGAACAGAAGAAGACAAGAAGAAGGAAGACGAGGAACAGAAGAAGACAAGAAGAAGGAGGAGGAGGAACAGAAGAAGACAAGAAGAAGGAAGAGGAGGAACAGAAGAAGGCAAGAAGAAGGAAGAGGAGGAACAGAAGAAGACAAGAAGAAGGAAGACGAGGAACAGAAGAAGACAAGAAGAAGGAAGACGAGGAACAGAAGAAGACAAGAAGAAGGAAGACGAGGAACAGAAGAAGACAAGAAGAAGGAAGACGAGGAACAGAAGAATACAAGAAGAAGGAAGACGAGGAACAGAAGAAGACAAGAAGAAGGAGGAGGAGGAACAGAAGAAGACAAGAAGAAGGAAGAGGAGGAACAGAAGAAGACAAGAAGAAGGAAGAGGAGGAACAGAAGAAGACAAGAAGAAGGAAGAGGAGGAACAGAAGAAGACAAGAAGAAGGAAGACGAGGAACAGAAGAAGACAAGAAGAAGGAGGAGGAGGAACAGAAGAAGACAAGAAGAAGGAAGAGGAGGAACAGAAGAAGACAAGAAGAAGGAAGACGAGGAACAGAAGAAGACAAGAAGAAGGAAGACGAGGAAGAGAAGAAGACAAGAAGAAGGAAGACGAGGAAGAGAAGAAGACAAGAAGAAGGAGGAGGAGGAACAGAAGAAGACAAGAAGAAGGAAGAGGAGGAACAGAAGAAGACAAGAAGAAGGAAGAGGAGGAACAGAAGAAGACAAGAAGAAGGAAGAGGAGGAACAGAAGAAGACAAGAAGAAGGAAGAGGAGGAACAGAAGAAGACAAGAAGAAGGAGGAGGAGGAACAGAAGAAGACAAGAAGAAGGAAGAGGAGGAACAGAAGAAGACAAGAAGAAGGAAGAGGAGGAACAGAAGAAGACAAGAAGAAGGAAGACGAGGAACAGAAGAAGACAAGAAGAAGGAAGACGAGGAACAGAAGAAGACAAGAAGAAGGAAGACGAGGAACAGAAGAAGACAAGAAGAAGGAGGAGGAGGAACAGAAGAAGACAAGAAGAAGGAAGAGGAGGAACAGAAGAAGACAAGAAGAAGGAAGAGGAGGAACAGAAGAAGACAAGAAGAAGGAAGAGGAGGAACAGAAGAAGACAAGAAGAAGGAAGAGGAGGAACAGAAGAAGACAAGAAGAAGGAAGAGGAGGAACAGAAGAAGACAAGAAGAAGGAAGAGGAGGAACAGAAGAAGACAAGAAGAAGGAAGACGAGGAACAGAAGAAGACAAGAAGAAGGAAGACGAGGAAGAGAAGAAGACAAGAAGAAGGAGGAGGAGGAACAGAAGAAGACAAGAAGAAGGAAGAGGAGGAACAGAAGAAGACAAGAAGAAGGAAGAGGAGGAACAGAAGAAGACAAGAAGAAGGAAGAGGAGGAACAGAAGAAGACAAGAAGAAGGAAGAGGAGGAACAGAAGAAGACAAGAAGAAGGAAGAGGAGGAACAGAAGAAGACAAGAAGAAGGAAGACGAGGAACAGAAGAAGACAAGAAGAAGGAAGACGAGGAACAGAAGAAGACAAGAAGAAGGAAGACGAGGAACAGAAGAAGACAAGAAGAAGGAAGACGAGGAACAGAAGAAGACAAGAAGAAGGAAGACGAGGAACAGAAGAAGACAAGAAGAAGGAGTAGGAGGAACAGAAGAAGACAAGAAGAAGGAAGAGGAGGAACAGAAGAAGACAAGAAGAAGGAGTAGGAGGAACAGAAGAAGACAAGAAGAAGGAAGAGGAGGAACAGAAGAAGACAAGAAGAAGGAGGAGGAGGAACAGAAGAAGACAAGAAGAAGGAAGAGGAGGAACAGAAGAAGACAAGAAGAAGGAAGAGGAGGAACAGAAGAAGACAAGAAGAAGGAAGACGAGGAACAGAAGAAGACAAGAAGAAGGAGGAGGAGGAACAGAAAAAGACAAGAAGAAGGAAGAGGAGGAACAGAAGAAGACAAGAAGAAGGAGGAGGAGGAACAGAAGAAGACAAGAAGAAGGAAGAGGAGGAACAGAAGAAGACAAGAAGAAGGAAGACGAGGAACAGAAGAAGACAAGAAGAAGGAGGAGGAGGAACAGAAGAAGACAAGAAGAAGGAAGAGGAGGAAGAGAAGAAGACAAGAAGAAGGAAGAGGAGGAACAGAAGAAGACAAGAAGAAGGAAGACGAGGAACAGAAGAAGACAAGAAGAAGGAGGAGGAGGAACAGAAGAAGACAAGAAGAAGGAAGAGGAGGAACAGAAGAAGACAAGAAGAAGGAAGAGGAGGAACAGAAGAAGACAAGAAGAAGGAAGACGAGGAACAGAAGAAGACAAGAAGAAGGAAGACGAGGAACAGAAGAAGACAAGAAGAAGGAAGACGAGGAACAGAAGAAGACAAGAAGAAGGAAGAGGAGGAACAGAAGAAGACAAGAAGAAGGAAGACGAGGAAGAGAAGAAGACAAGAAGAAGGAGGAGGAGGAACAGAAGAAGACAAGAAGAAGGAAGAGGAGGAACAGAAGAAGACAAGAAGAAGGAGGAGGAGGAACAGAAGAAGACAAGAAGAAGGAAGAGGAGGAACAGAAGAAGACAAGAAGAAGGAAGACGAGGAACAGAAGAAGACAAGAAGAAGGAGGAGGAGGAACAGAAGAAGACAAGAAGAAGGAAGAGGAGGAACAGAAGAAGACAAGAAGAAGGAAGAGGAGGAACAGAAGAAGACAAGAAGAAGGAAGACGAGGAACAGAAGAAGACAAGAAGAAGGAGGAGGAGGAACAGAAGAAGACAAGAAGAAGGAAGAGGAGGAACAGAAGAAGACAAGAAGAAGGAAGAGGAGGAACAGAAGAAGACAAGAAGAAGGAAGACGAGGAACAGAAGAAGACAAGAAGAAGGAAGACGAGGAACAGAAGAAGATAAGAAGAAGGAAGACGAGGAACAGAAGAAGACAAGAAGAAGGAAGAGGAGGAACAGAAGAAGACAAGAAGAAGGAAGACGAGGAACAGAAGAAGACAAGAAGAAGGAGGAGGAGGAACAGAAGAAGACAAGAAGAAGGAAGAGGAGGAACAGAAGAAGACAAGAAGAAGGAGGAGGAGGAACAGAAGAAGACAAGAAGAAGGAAGAGGAGGAACAGAAGAAGACAAGAAGAAGGAAGACGAGGAACAGAAGAAGACAAGAAGAAGGAGGAGGAGGAACAGAAGAAGACAAGAAGAAGGAAGAGGAGGAACAGAAGAAGACAAGAAGAAGGAAGAGGAGGAACAGAAGAAGACAAGAAGATGGAAGACGAGGAACAGAAGAAGACAAGAAGAAGGAAGACGAGGAACAGAAGAAGACAAGAAGAAGGAGGAGGAGGAACAGAAGAAGACAAGAAGAAGGAAGAGGAGGAACAGAAGAAGACAAGAAGAAGGAAGAGGAGGAACAGAAGAAGACAAGAAGAAGGAAGACGAGGAACAGAAGAAGACAAGAAGAAGGAGGAGGCGGAACAGAAGAAGACAAGAAGAAGGAAGAGGAGGAACAGAAGAAGACAAGAAGAAGGAAGAGGAGGAACAGAAGAAGACAAGAAGAAGGAAGACGAGGAACAGAAGAAGACAAGAAGAAGGAAGACGAGGAACAGAAGAAGACAAGAAGAAGGAAGACGAGGAACAGAAGAAGACAAGAAGAAGGAAGAGGAGGAACAGAAGAAGACAAGAAGAAGGAAGACGAGGAACAGAAGAAGACAAGAAGAAGGAGGAGGAGGAACAGAAGAAGACAAGAAGAAGGAAGAGGAGGAACAGAAGAAGACAAGAAGAAGGAGGAGGAGGAACAGAAGAAGACAAGAAGAAGGAAGACGAGGAACAGAAGAAGACAAGAAGAAGGAGGAGGAGGAACAGAAGAAGACAAGAAGAAGGAAGACGAGGAACAGAAGAAGACAAGAAGAAGGAGGAGGAGGAACAGAAGAAGACAAGAAGAAGGAAGAGGAGGAACAGAAGAAGACAAGAAGAAGGAAGAGGAGGAACAGAATAAGACAAGAAGAAGGAAGAGGAGGAACAGAAGAAGACAAGAAGAAGGAGGAGGAGGAACAGAAGAAGACAAGAAGAAGGAAGAGAAGGAACAGAAGAAGACAAGAAGAAGGAAGAGGAGGAACAGAAGAAGACAAGAAGAAGGAGGAGGAGGAACAGAAGAAGACAAGAAGAAGGAAGAGGAGGAACAGAAGAAGACAAGAAGAAGGAGGAGGAGGAACAGAAGAAGACAAGAAGAAGGAGGAGGAGGAACAGAAGAAGACAAGAAGAAGGAAGAGGAGGAACAGAAGAAGACAAGAAGAAGGAAGACGAGGAACAGAAGAAGACAAGAAGAAGGAAGAGGAGGAACAGAAGAAGACAAGAAGAAGGAAGAGGAGGAACAGAAGAAGACAAGAAGAAGGAAGACGAGGAACAGAAGAAGACAAGAAGAAGGAAGACGAGGAACAGAAGAAGACAAGAAGAAGGAAGACGAGGAACAGAAGAAGACAAGAAGAAGGAAGAGGAGGAACAGAAGAAGACAAGAAGAAGGAAGACGAGGAACAGAAGAAGACAAGAAGAAGGAAGACGAGGAACAGAAGAAGACAAGAAGAAGGAAGACGAGGAACAGAAGAAGACAAGAAGAAGGAAGAGGAGGAACAGAAGAAGACAAGAAGAAGGAAGACGAGGAACAGAAGAAGACAAGAAGAAGGAAGACGAGGAACAGAAGAAGACAAGAAGAAGGAAGACGAGGAACAGAAGAAGACAAGAAGAAGGAAGACGAGGAACAGAAGAAGACAAGAAGAAGGAGAAGGAGGAACAGAAGAAGACAAGAAGAAGGAGGAGGAGGAACAGAAGAAAACAAGAAGAAGGAGGAGGAGGAACAGAAGAAGACAAGAAGAAGGAGGAGGAGGAACAGAAGAAGACAAGAAGAAGGATGACGAGGAACAGAAGAAGACAAGAAGAAGGAAGAGAAGGAACAGAAGAAGACAAGAAGAAGGAGGAGGAGGAATAGAAGAAGACAAGAAGAAGGAGGAGGAGGAACAGAAGAAGACAAGAAGAAGGAGTAGGACGAACAGAAGAAGACAAGAAGAAGGAAGAGGAGGAACAGAAGAAGACAAGAAGAAGGAAGAGGAGGAACAGAAGAAGACAAGAAGAAGGAGGAGGAGGAACAGAAGAAGACAAGAAGAAGGAAGAGGAGGAACAGAAGAAGACAAGAAGAAGGAAGACGAGGAACAAAAGAAGACAAGAAGAAGGAGAAGGAGGAACAGAAGAAGACAAGAAGAAGGAGGAGGAGGAACAGAAGAAGACAAGAAGAAGGAGGAGGAGGAACAGAAGAAGACAAGAAGAAGGAGGAGGAGGAACAGAAGACGACAAGAAGAAGGAAGACGAGGAACAGAAGAAGACAAGAAGAAGGAAGAGGAGGAACAGAAGAAGACAAGAAGAAGGAGGAGGAGGAACAGAAGAAGACAAGAAGAAGGAGGAGGAGGAACAGAAGAAGACAAGAAGAAGGAGGAGGAGGAACAGAAGAAGACAAGAAGAAGGAGGAGGAGGAACAGAAGAAGACAAGAAGAAGGAAGAGGAGGAACAGAAGAAGACAAGAAGAAGGAAGACGAGGAACAGAAGAAGACAAGAAGAAGGAAGAGGAGGAACAGAAGAAGACAAGAAGAAGGAAGACGAGGAACAGAAGAAGACAAGAAGAAGGAAGACGAGGAACAGAAGAAGAGAAGAAGAAGGAAGACGAGGAACAGAAGAAGACAAGAAGAAGGAAGAGGAGGAACAGAAGAAGACAAGAAGAAGGAGAAGGAGGAACAGAAGAAGACAAGAAGAAGGAAGACGAGGAACAGAAGAAGACAAGAAGAAGGAAGAGGAGGAACAGAAGAAGACAAGAAGAAGGAAGACGAGGAACAGAAGAAGACAAGAAGAAGGAAGACGAGGAACAGAAGAAGACAAGAAGAAGGAAGACGAGGAACAGAAGAAGACAAGAAGAAGGAAGACGAGGAACAGAAGAAGACAAGAAGAAGGAAGACGAGGAACAGAAGAAGACAAGAAGAAGGAAGAGGAGGAACAGAAGAAGACAAGAAGAAGGAGAAGGAGGAACAGAAGAAGACAAGAAAAAGGAAGAGGAGGAACAGAAGAAGACAAGAAGAAGGAGAAGGAGGAACAGAAGAAGACAAGAAGAAGGAAGAGGAGGAACAGAAGAAGACAAGAAGAAGGAAGAGGAGGAACAGAAGAGAGATAATAATGTCTGTTACGTTAACCCAGAGGTTAATAACACCGAGTAAATTAAGAACACCAATCACAGTGTTTCGTATCATTCTGCACTGCTAACACCCAGGTACCACTGGTAGGTGAACACTGGTACCTGGTAAAAGGTTGCTAACACCCAGGTACCACTGGTAGGTGAACACTGGTACCTGGTAAAAGGTTGCTAACACCCAGGTACCACTGGTAGGTGAACACTGGTACCTGGTAAAAGGTTGCTAACACCCAGGTACCACTGGTAGGTGAACACTGGTACCTGGTAAAAGGTTGCTAACACCCAGGTACCACTGGTAGGTGAACACTGGTACCTGGTATAAGGTTGCTAACACCCAGGTACCACTGGTAGGTGAACACTGGTACCTGGTATAAGGTTGCTAACACCCAGGTACCACTGGTAGGTGAACACTGGTACCTGGTGTAAGGTTGCTAACACCCAGGTACCACTGGTAGGTGAACACTGGTACCTGGTATAAGGTTGCTAACACCCAGGTACCACTGGTAGGTGAACACTGGTACCTGGTGTAAGGTGGCTAACACCCACGTACCACTGGTAGGTGAACACTGGTACCTGGTGTAAGGTTGCTAACACCCAGGTACCACTGGTAGGTGAACACTGGTACCTGGTGTAAGGTTGCTAACACCCAGGTACCACTGGTAGGTGAACACTGGTACCTGGTGTAAGGTTGCTAACACCCAGGTACCACTGGTAGGTGAACACTGGTACCTGGTGTAAGGTTGCTAACACCCAGGTACCACTGGTAGGTGAACACTGGTACCTGGTGTAAGGTTGCTAACACCCAGGTACCACTGGTAGGTGAACACTGGTACCTGGTGTAAGGTTGCTAACACCCGGGTACCACTGGTAGGTGAACACTGGTACCTGGTGTAAGGTTGCTAACACCCAGGTACCACTGGTAGGTGAACACTGGTACCTGGTGTAAGGTTGCTAACACCCAGGTACCACTGGTAGGTGAACACTGGTACCTGGTGTAAGGTTGCTAACACCCAGGTACCACTGGTAGGTGAACACTGGTACCTGGTGTAAGGTTGCTAACACCCAGGTACCACTGGTAGGTGAACAGTGGTACCTGGTGTAAGGTTGCTAACACCCAGGTACCACTGGTAGGTGAACACTGGTACCTGGTGTAAGGTTGCTAACACCCAGGTACCACTGGTAGGTGAACACTGGTACCTGGTGTAAGGTTGCTAACACCCAGGTACCACTGGTAGGTGAACACTGGTACCTGGTGTAAGGTTGCTAACACCCAGGTACCACTGGTAGTTGAACACTGGTACCTGGTGTAAGGTTGCTAACACCCAGGTACCACTGGTAGGTGAACACTGGTACCTGGTGTAAGGTTGCTAACACCCAGGTACCACTGGTAGGTGAACACTGGTACCTGGTGTAAGGTTGCTAACACCCAGGTACCACTGGTAGTTGAACACTGGTACCTGGTGTAAGGTTGCTAACACCCAGGTACCACTGGTAGGTGAACACTGGTACCTGGTGTAAGGTTGCTAACACCCAGGTACCACTGGTAGGTGAACACTGGTACCTGGTGTAAGGTTGCTAACACCCAGGTACCACTGGTAGTTGAACACTGGTACCTGGTGTAAGGTTGCTAACACCCAGGTACCACTGGTAGGTGAACACTGGT
>NC_091335.1:2196774-2224274 GCF_038502225.1 Cherax quadricarinatus
TACTCTACCATGACCCCTGTACAGTCTTCTATACTCCACCAACTTACTCTACCATGACCCCTGTACAGTCTTCTATACTCCACCAACTTACCCTACCATGACCCCTGTACAGTCTTCTATACTCCACCAACTTACTCTACCATGACCCCTGTACAGTCTTCTATACTCCACCAACTTACCCTACCATGACCCCTGTACAGTCTTCTATACTCCACCAACTTACTCTACCATGACCCCTGTACAGTCTTCTATACTCCACCAACTTACTCTACCATGACCCCTGTACAGTCTTCTATACTCCACCAACTTACTCTACCATGACCCCTGTACAGTCTTCTATACTCCAGCAACTTACCCTACCATGACCCCTGTACAGTCTTCTATACTCCACCAACTTACCCTACCATGACCCCTGTACAGTCTTCTATACTCCACCAACTTACCCTACCATGACCCCTTTTATAGTCTTCTATCTCCACCAACTTATCGTACCATGACCCTGTACATTCTTCTATACTCCACCAACTTACCTACCATGACCCTGTACAGTCTTCTATACTCCACCAACTTACCCTACCATGACCCCTGTACAGTCTTCTATACTCCACCAACTTATCCTACCATGACCCCTGTACAGTCCTCTATGCTCCACCAACTTACCCTACCATGACCCCTGTACAGTCTTCTATATTCCACCAACTTACTCTACCATGACCCCTGTACAGTCTTCTATACTCCACCAACTTACTCTACCATGACCCCTGTACAGTCTTCTATACTCCACCAACTTACTCTACCATGACCCCTGTACAGTCTTCTATACTCCACCAACTTACTCTACCATGACCCCTGTACAGTCTTCTATACTCCACCAACTTACCCTACCATGACCCCTGTACAGTCTTCTATACTCCACCAACTTACCCTACCATGACCCCTGTACAGTCTTCTATACTCCACCAACTTACCCTACCATGACCCCTGTACAGTCTTCTTTACTCCACCAACTTACACTACCATGACCCCTGTACAGTCTTCTATACTCCACCAACTTACCCTACCATGACCCCTGTACAGTCTTCTATACTGCAACAATTATAGCCAGTTATAGATCAACCTGGGTGAAGGTGATCAATCAGATATTGAGGAGGAAGGGTGAACAATTACCTCTGATGTGCAACCCCGAAATTGCTACGAGAAACTTTGTGCAAGTTAATAATGCGACCACAACAGTGTCGCCTTGCAACTCTCCAGCAACACTCAGTGAAGTGAGTTTAACACAGAGTTATACTGAGTTACTAAGGTAGCTGTTGTTACACTGACTTTACTGACTCGTTAACTGTTGTTATACTGACTTTACTGACTTGTTAACCAATGTAAGTGTCAGTGACATCATCTGCACGACAGTCACATAGGTTAGTTAGTTAACTGAGTTTAAAGCCTATTAGCTAGCCAATAGCGCTTCTACCCCCACCCCCTTCCCGTTAATACACACTGTTAGGATCAACGACACTAAACGGCAGGTTGAACTCTTGTTTTTTCATCTCAGTTCTGCCCGAAGTGATGTTGAGGCGCCGTGAACAGCGGTGACACAGGCGCTAATAACACCTGTTGTGACACCTGCCTGCACACTGTGATCACTTGGACACCGCAGTGAACACCTGAACAGCGCTGTGAACACCTGAACAGCCAGCCAGGGATGATAAATACCGCACCGTAAGAACGGTACAAGAACACACACACATCTCGTGCCTAGTTAACCCAGACGGTGTTAATGAAGGAGAACGTAGTTACTGTGTGTCAGAACTCTGTAAGAACAACAACGCTGAAGAACATGACTGATGATGAACAACATATATATATATATATATATATATATATATATATATATATATATATATATATATATATATATATATATATATATATATATATATATATATATGTCGTGCCGAATATGTAAAACTGGTCAATGAGCAAGAACTCATTTAAATTTAAGTCCTTTCTAAAATTTTCTCTTATACGCTTAAAGATATATTTTTTTCATTAATGTTAATGTAAAAATTTTTAATTTTCCTACAAAAGAATCTTAGAAAACTTACCTGACCTTATTATAACAAGAACAATTTATTTTAGCCCACCCCAACTAAATATATTTTAGATTTGTTTACAATAATTTAATACTAAACAAACACAGTGAAATATATTTTTTTCGTTAGGTTCAGAATGATTACATATATATATATATATATATATATATATATATATATATATATATATATATATATATATATATATATATATATATATATGTATGTATGTATGTATGTATATATAAAGATGATGAGAGAATGAATGGGGAAAACAGATATATGGAGGAGGCAGTGAGTGTCTCCCACGACTGTTATGGTCAGGTGAACACCTTAAGCCATGTGTGATTACCATACACTGTGAGGGGCCTGAGGGGGGTGTCACCTTACACTGTGTTGGAAGTTACACTGTGTGGGAAGTTACAGTGTTGGAAGTTACACTGTGTGGGAAGTTACAGTGTTGGAAGTTACACTGTGTGGGAAGTTACAGTGTTGGAAGTTACACTGTGTGGGAAGTTACACTGTGTGAGAAGTTACAGTGTTGGAAGTTACACTGTGTGGGAAGTTACAGTGTTGGAAGTTACAGTGTTGGAAGTTACACTGTGTGGGAAGTTACACTGTGTGGGAAGTTACACTGTGTTGGAAGTTACACTGTGTGGGAAGTTACACTGTGTGGGAAGTTACACTGTGTGGGAAGTTACACTGTGTGGGAAGTTACACTGTGTGGGAAGTTACACTGTGTGGGAAGTTACACTGTGTGGGAAGTTACACTGTGCATGGTGACTTCCCACACACGGAGAACTAGCAGGTGGTAGATTGGTGGTGATTGAATGAATGACAAGAGAGATAGACAGAGAGATGGAGAGATAGATGGAGAGATAGAGAGATGCAGGATGAATAACGGCGAGGGGAAGTGACTCCCAATTCCTCCAACCCACTTATTATCTTGGGAGGGGGAGAGGAGGGGGAGGGTATGGAGTTAATAGTGGAGGAGGAGACAGTTGGAAGGGAAGGGGGAAGAGGAGGAGGGAGGGGGAAGAGGAGGAGGAAGAAGAGGGAGGGGGAAGAGAAGAAGGAAGAAGGGGGAGGGGGAAGAGGAGGAGGGAGTGGGAAGAGGAGGAGGGAGGGGGAAGAGGAGGAGGGAGGGGGAAGAGGAGGAGGGAGGGGGAAGAGGAGGAGGGAGGGGGAACAAACAATAATAATTATAGGAGACTTAAACACTGTCAGATCTCTATAGTAATAATAATAATAATAATAATAATAATAATAATAATAATAATAATAATAATAATATAATTATTATTATTATTATTATTATTATTATTGGATTTACAAAAAAGCAAGACTGAGAGAGAGAGAGAGAGAGAGAGAGAGAGAGAGAGAGAGAGAGAGTCAGGGCCGGATATAGCGGTATACTTTTTTTATATCTCCCCTCTGTCACCTTCACCTCCTCTCCCTCATCCTCTTCCTCCTCCTCTTCCTCCTCCTCTTCCTCCTCCTCCTCCTCCTCCTCTTCCTCGTCCTCTTCCTTCTCTTCCTCGTCCTCTTCCTCCTCTTCCTCTTCATCTGATGCCTCACATCAACATAACACTTCCTGCCGCTTCCAGGAGACTAATCATCAGGACTTACTGAAGGAGGGCCCCTACCTGGGCCCCTAGTGTGGGCCACTCCAGGGACCCCAAATAAGGACCACTCTAGGGCTCCCAGGTGAGGGGGAGACCACTCCCCGGGGCCCCCAGTCTTGGCTACTGGCCTACATCACTACACTAAGGGACACACCTTTCACTATCGTGCTCCAGCTCCTGGCTTAACTCAAGCCACTTTCTCTCTTTTACACAATTTACAACTATCACACAGACTGTAAATGGAAACTGGGCAACGTTTCGCACAGTCCTGGACCGCCAATCAGCTTCTCCCGACCTGATAATGGACCGGTACAGACCGAAATAATCCGTCTAATGCTCATTTACGGTATTTTGGGTTAGTTGTGAATTGTACCAACCATGGTATTGTGGGTTAGTTGTGAATTGTACCAGCCATGGTATTGTGGGTTAGTTGTGAATTGTACCAGCCATGGTATTGTGGGTTAGTTGTGAATTATACCAGCCATGGTATTGTGGGTTAGTTGTGGGTTGTACGTGTTGGTATAATATAAGCATCACAGAGTGTACCACACACACAGTGTAAGTGTTCCAACACTGTAACTGTCACACAGAACACCACATTTACACTCCGAGATGTTTACACAGCTGTCATTAACATAACATTAACATTATGATAGCCAGAGAGCGTTGCTATCTCTGCTCGAGGAAAGGTGTTCCTGCGCCTGTCTGACTTCCCTTGTTGTTATTTTTATTCAACAAATTGTGACACTGGTTTACGTGCAGTGACTAGAGAATGCATCATCTGATCGACTTGAAATTGAAGTCTCCAAGCTCAAACTGACAGCTTTCAGTACCTCGTGAATGACAGCCCTTACTGCGTGGAGGAGTGTGGTAGTTAGGAGCACACTGTGTGTGTGTCCTGGTACACTGTGTGTCCTGGTATACTGTGTGCCCTGGTACATTGTGTGTCCTGGTACACTGTCCTGGTACTCTGTGTGTCCTAGTACAGTGTCTTGGTACACTGTGTGTTTTGGTACTCTGTGTGTCCTAGTACAGTGTCCTAGTACAGTGTCCTAGTACAGTGTCCTAGTGCACTGTGTGTTCTGGTACTCTGTGTGTCCTAGTACAGTGTCCTAGTACAGTGTCGTGGTACACTGTGTGTTCTGGTACTCTGTGTGTCCTAGTACAGTGTCCTAGTACAGTGTCCTGGTACAGTGTCCTGGTACACTGTGTGTTCTGGTACTCTGTGTGTCCTAGTACAGTGTCCTAGTACAGTGTCCTGGTACACTGTGTTCACGTCAGAGAGACAGTTACCTCAGTAAGTGTGTCACAGAGGAGAGGCAGAGTGAACAAAGACTACAAGTGCAGTACTTACCACTGGTAATAATAACGTTAACGTCACTATATGAGCGAGGCTAGGAGGCTTCTTTTTTACTGCAAAGAAAGAAATTACATTAATAAACTTTATAAGTGGCACTGTGTTCATTATATGTGTTCACAATGACAGTATTTGTTATAATGTTCTTAACTACTGTGTGCAAGGTTGTGTGTGTGTGTGTGAACTTTCAGTGATATGTTGGGTGTAGTGTGCACCCTCACATCCTTCCCTTTGTTACAAGGTGTGTTTCCTCTTGACCTCCTGGAGACACCTGTCTGACTCATCTTGCTGCCTCGCCACTTCTCAGGTTTATACTTATTTACCTGGTCTTATTCTTCTCCATGCTTGGAGTCGTCGACTCACTGTGACAACCATGATTTAAATCTCCCCTCATATGTTAATAACCCAAATACTTGTACTGGCACTCTCAGAGTACCTCACTGATTACTCTCACTCATCATGTTTTCTCTTCTGTCACTCTGTCGTATATCCTTCAGGTAACCTCAAGTTCACTGAAACACTCAAGTCACCACCACCTGTTGAGCCAGCTGGTGTCGCAGCAGGTGCAGGAGGACTGTCAAATACTTTCTGGCACTCCAAGAATATACACTCCATACATCCCCGTCTCTATTGTTGTATCTGTATGAGTATTACAGTACTCTAGCAGGCTTGTATGACAGCGCTAGTCATCTCTGGAACTATACATGTGTCTGGTAAGTCCCTCTAGAACTATCCAACACACTCCCCCTGAGTGTCTTGTCAACTACTGTTTACACTCTGTATGCCAGAGATACTGGAGACAGTGTCTCTACCTATCTACCACTAACATGGATACCTCATTAGTGACTGTCCAGACTTCTTTTATGTGTGTTGTGTGTGTGCAAAGTTGTGAAACAGGAACTTGACAGTGAGAGACAGTGGTCGACCATCTTGCCTAGGTAGACACAACACATATGTGTTGTGTGACACAGGATGTGTCTCCAGCTCCTCCAGTAACTCTACTGCCTACTCAGTTCTGATGATTTTCTCTTCTACCTGATCTTCTCTAAGACCTGTGATGTAGTGTACCACCATACACTACCACTACACATGTTGGTGTAGTGTTGTACCACCATATACTACCACTACACATGTTGGTGTAGTGTTGTACCACCATACACTACCACTACACATGTTGGTGTAGTGTTGTACCACCATACACTACCACTATACATGTTGGTGTAGTGTTGTACCACCATACACTACCACTATACATGTTGGTGTAGTGTTGTACCACCATACACTACCACTATACATGTTGGTGTAGTGTTGTACCACCATACACTACCACTACACATGTTGGTGTAGTGTTGTACCACCATACACTACCACTACACATGTTGGTGTAGTGTTGTACCACCATACACTACCACTACACATGTTGGTGTAGTGTTG
Organism: Cherax quadricarinatus; assembly: GCF_038502225.1. Lineage (NCBI taxonomy): Eukaryota > Metazoa > Arthropoda > Malacostraca > Decapoda > Parastacidae > Cherax > Cherax quadricarinatus. The sequence goes on from NC_091335.1 coordinate 2,203,281, forward strand.
TACCACCATACACTACCACTACACATGTTGGTGTAGTGTTGTACCACCATATACTACCACTACACATGTTGGTGTAGTGTTGTACCACCATACACTACCACTACACATGTTGGTGTAGTGTTGTACCACCATACACTACCACTACACATGTTGGTGTAGTGTTGTACCACCATACACTACCACTATACATGTTGGTGTAGTGTTGTACCACCATACACTACCACTATACATGTTGGTGTAGTGTTGTACCACCATACACTACCACTATACATGTTGGTGTAGTGTTGTACCACCATACACTACCACTACACATGTTGGTGTAGTGTTGTACCACCATACACTACCACTATACATGCTGGTGTTGTGTTGTACCACCATACACTACCACTACACATGTTGGTGTTGTGTTGTACCACCATACACTACCACTACATATGTTGGTGTAGTGTTGTACCACCATACACTACCACTACACATGTTGGTGTAGTGTTGTACCACCATACACTACCACTATACATGTTGGTGTAGTGTTGTACCACCATACACTACCACTACATATGTTGGTGTAGTGTTGTACCACCATACACTACCACTATACATGTTGGTGTAGTGTTGTACCACCATATACTACCACTATACATGTTGGTGTAGTGTTGTACCACCATACACTACCACTACATATGTTGGTGTAGTGTTGTACCACCATACACTACCACTATACATGTTGGTGTAGTGTTGTACCACCATACACTACCACTACACATGTTGGTGTAGTGTTGTACCACCATACACTACCACTATACATGTTGGTGTAGTGTTGTACCACCATACACTACCACTACACATGTTGGTGTAGTGTTGTACCACCATACACTACCACTATACATGTTGGTGTAGTGTTGTACCACCATACACTACCACTACACATGTTGGTGTAGTGTTGTACCACCATACACTACCACTATACATGTTGGTGTGGCGTTGTATCACCATACACTACCACTACTACCACTACTACTACCACTACTACCACTACTACCACTACTACCACTACTACTACTACTACCACTACTACCACTACTACCACTACTACTACCACTGCTACCACTACTACTACCACTACTACCACTACTACTACTACTACCACTACTACCACTAGTACCACTACTACCACTACTACTACTACTACCACTACTACCACTACTACTAGCACTACTACACAAGTTGGTCTTGTTACGGTAGTGGCTCAAACAGGAACTTTCTCTACGTCACACATTACTACTGGTGTTGTTGCAGCTGACACTCACCCTCTCCATGTACTTCCCTCAGCAAGTTTCCAGTCCCATCACTGTCTCCTCTTTTATGTTCTAATTTCCTGTTACTTTCTCCTTCCCTTCCAGTGAGGCTTTTAACTATCTATATATCTACAAATATATATATATATATATATATATATATATATATATATATATATATATATATATATATATATATATATATATATATATATATATATATATATATATATATATATATATATATATATATATATATATATATATATATATATATATATATATATATATATATATATATATATATATATATGCAAAACAACCACTCTGAAAGAATAGAGAAATTCCAGGCGCTTTCGTGACTACTCACATTATCAAGGAACTCTTTCACCTGTTCTTAGTAACCTATACATGGAATTTTTTGAAACAAGGTTGCTTAACACAATCCTCCCTAATAGAGCTAAATGGTTCAGATATGTTGATGATATTTTGTGTCTTATGCCCAAAAATGTTGATATACACCATTTCCTTGGAAAATTAAATAGCTTAGCCCATTCTATAAACTTTACTGTTGAGTTTGAAGAAAATAACTCATTGCCTTTTCTAGATGTTTTAATTATTAAGGATAATAATGAATTCAAATTTAAAATTTACAGAAAACCTACAAATAACTGTTCCTATGTCCACTATTATTCCTCGCATCAAGATAGAGTCAAACTGTCTGTTTTCTCATCAATGTTTTTGAGAGCTTTACGAATTTGTAGTCCTGAGTTCATAGATGAGGAAATATCCAAAATTTATGAAATAGGTAATGATTTAAAATACCCAAGAAATGTAATTGATAAATCTTTTAAAGTTGCTAGAAATACTTTTTACAATCCAAAAAGGGACAACCAGCCTTATTCAACTAAAAATATGTTGGTTCTCCCTTACCATCAAAACTTGGTTGATATGCCTTCTCTTCTTAAGACTTTTAATATTAAAGTTGTATTCAAAAATCTTGATACAGTAAAAAAACTTTTGATAAAGAATTCCCCCCAAAATGCTGATGGATGTGTCTATAAGATTCCTTGTAAAATTTGCGATAAAGTTTATTACGGTCAAACTGGTAAAAATCTCGAACTAAGATTAAAACAACATAAATATAGCATTAGAACTGGACAAGATTCCAATGCTCTATTTATTCATGTAAGAGATTTTAACCATCCAATTGATTTTCAAAAAGTTGAGAAAGTAGTATCAAGCAAGTCCATGGTCGACAGGAATATAATTGAATCTTGTTTCATAAAAAGCAGTTTTGACAATAATATGAATATTTCCTTTGGTTTATATAAATTAGATCCATTTATAATTAATAGAATTTGGGAAGAATTTAATAATACACTGGACAAATAATAATTTTAAAAATTTTCTTGGGTAGAATAGTTTGTGGGTGAGTTGTGCAAAGGACCTATCCTGTTGGGTCGGCGCGCGTCAGGTGTTTAACCGTTGTGGGATCTGATAGTGAGGTGCTGGCCAGACCCCTTATATAGCTTCCTTGGATGCTTTACTTTCATAGTTCCTTGATAATGTGAATAGTCACGAAAGCGCTTGGAATTTCTCTATTCTTTCAGAGTGGTTGTTTTGCATATATATATATATATATATATATATATATATATATATATATATATATATATATATATATATATATATATATATATATATATATATGATGGGGTCCACCTCTGGTGTAAATTGTGGGACCCACAGCCTCGGAGAAGTGGATAAAAAGGCTTCAAGGAAGAATATTTGGATTTCTTCCTGAAGCCGTTTGAATATTCCACTTCCCCTACCACCCCATCTTTTCATATATTTTTTTTTTACCAATAGGAATATTTTATTACATAATATGGTACAGAAGATTTATTAAGAGATACATTGTTGATATAAAGGTGGCATATAAGGTACATGTTGTTACGTGTGTATCACCGATTATAAGGCGAAAATCTCATCCAGCTCCTCAGAGCTGGGGCGTGTTCCCAAAATACAGCAGGCATTACCCCTCTGAACAGCCGCACTGAGTCGCTGGAACAGAAAACTAGCTGCCCTGGGATCCCTAGTTACCCTGATGAGTCTTTTTCCCAGCTCCTTAAGGAATTTAGATGCACTCTTTCCCCATGAGCCAAGGGTCTCTGAGCCTATGGGAACAAACATATAATGATGGGCAAGTTCTCCATATTTTCTAGACTTTTGGGACTCCCTGAAGCTGGCAGCTGCCCCTCCTTCCTCCCTGGTGTATTGGAGATAGGTATCAGCCAAGGTAGATGCACATGTGTAGTCCCACACCACCTGCTTCCCATCTGTCCAGACTTGAAGGGTGATACCATCTGGACGCTTCTGGCTGCCATCAGATCTGCATAGCTGGGGTGTCTCCCTTACTGCTGGGCATTCGGCTGTTGTGAGGCTCCTCTTGATAATGTTATTAACCTCATCATGTCTTGCAGTCTTTCCCTCGGATTTACGGCACACAAGGCCATGGTACCCGAATCGGTCTGCTGCTTCACTGCCACAAATACACCTGTGTTCGGCGAGAACAGGGGCGGCAAGCCGAAGGGCAACACCGATACGGATGGTCTGTGGGTCGAGGCGTGTGCCAAGGCTCGAGTTGGGAACAGCCAACAGAAAGTCCCCAGCATGAGGGGCTCTCACTGCCAGGAGGCGGGCTCTATCCTTCCCTGACACACTCTGAAGCATTGTTGAGGCTATATTTTCCACTTTTGGACCATCCCAGTGCGATTGTTTGTAGTTGTTGGGGGGAGCAGGTCTGGTTTCAGAGCCCGTTAGATTATCTAAGATCATGGCTCCGTCAATGAATTTTTGGTCCTGGACTCCAATTTTGTCCCTAAGATGTTCAGGGAGAATCGCTGCTACAAGCTCTCTGGATGCAATACATGAGGACAGAAAAGCAGGTAGTGCAATCTGTGATGACTTGCGGACACCAATGCCTCCTAGTCTGACTGGAAGTGTAGCTTGGTTCCACTGCCCGTCTTCTAGAGTAAGGTTAAGTACTTTCGTAAAAATCTGCCTCAGAATACTGTCATATTCGTGCAGTATAGGGTTATCATATGAAGGTGCACATCTTAGGAAATATGTCAACCTGGGCAGACTCGAGCACTTTGTGAGAAGGTACAAGGCATCGTGGGTGTCCAAAATGCCTAGTCGTTGTTCCATTCTCCTTAACTCTTCCAATTTCTTCCTGAGAATTGTGTCAATGGCATTGCTTCCCAGAGGTGCTCCTAGCAAGACACTGTTTGTGGGGGCAATGACTGCTGCTCCTGGTAGTTTTGATCTCACTGCATTTATCACTTGTTGACTGACTGAGATGATTTCACATTTGGATGGATTCAGGATGAGACCCATTTCCTGTCCCCGTGTCATTACCTGTGTAAGGTCATGTAGGAGGGACTCCTTTGTACCTGCTAGTGTGCCGTCACCTATATATATACATATACAATGTGCGTGTTGAGAAAGAGTATAAAGTGGGACCAAGAGCTGCAGTTCGTGTCTAGCGCTAAAAGACCCATACGAGTTTAGAGGTTTCTTCAGTATATATCACAGGAAGGTCGACGCCAGTGTGGGCGTGTGAGGGTGGTCACTACACCCTGCTGGGTGGTCATTACACCCTGCTGGGTGGTCACTACACCCTGCTGGGTGGTCACTACACTCTGCTGGGTGGTCACTACATCCTGCTGAGTGGTCACTACACCCTGCTGGGTGGTCACTACACCCTGCTGGGTGGTCACTACACCCTGCTGGGTGGTCACTACACCCTGCTGAGTGGTCACTACACCCTGCTGGGTGGTCACTACACCCTGCTGGGTGAACACTACACCCTGCTGGGTGGTCACTACACTCTGCTGGGTGGTCACTACATCCTGCTGAGTGGTCACTACACCCTGCTGGGTGGTCACTACACCCTGCTGGGTGGTCACTACACCCTGCTGGGTGGTCACTACACCCTGCTGAGTGGTCACTACACCCTGCTGGGTGGTCACTACACCCTGCTGGGTGAACACTACACCCTGCTGGGTGGTCACTACACTCTGCTGGGTGGTCACTACATCCTGCTGAGTGGTCACTACACCCTGCTGGGTGGTCACTACACCCTGCTGGGTGGTCACTACACCCTGCTGGGTGGTCACTACACTCTGCTGGGTGGTCACTACATCCTGCTGGGTGGTCACTACACCCTGCTGGGTGAACACTACACCCTGCTGGGTGGTCACTGCAACCTGCTGGGTGGTCATTACACCCTGCTGGGTGGTCACTACATCCTGCTGGGTGGTCACTGCACCCTGCTGGGTGGTCATTACACCCTGCTGGGTGGTCACTACATCCTGCTGGGTGGTCACTGCACCCTGCTGGGTGGGCACTACACTCTGCTGGGCGGTCATTACACCCTGCTGGGTGGGCACTACACCCTGCTGGGTGGGCACTACACTCTGCTGGGCGGTCACTACACCCTGCTGGGTGGGCACTACACCCTGTTGGGTGGGCACTACACTCTGCTGGGCGGTCACTACACCCTGCTGGGTGGGCACTACATCCTGCTGGGTGGGCACTACACTCTGCTGGGCGGTCACTACACCCTGCTGGGCGGTCACTACACCCTGCTGGGTGGGCACTACATCCTGCTGGGTGGGCACTACACTCTGCTGGGCGGTCACTACACCCTGCTGGGTGGACACTACACCCTGCTGGGTGGTCACTACACCCTACCACTGTGATACCACACACAAGACCACTGTGATACCACACACAAGACCACTGTGATACCACACACGAGACCACTGTGATACCACACACGAGACCACTGTGATACCACACACAAGACCACTGTGATACCACACACAAGACCACTGTGATACCACACACAAGACCACTGTGATACCACACACAAGACCACTGTGATACCACACACAAGACCACTGTGATACCACACACAAGACCACTGTGATACCACACACAAAACCACTGTGATACCACACACAAGACCACTGTGATACCACACACAAAACCACTGTGATACCACACACAAGACCACTGTGATACCACACACAAGACCACTGTGATACCACACACAAGACCACTGTGATACCACACACAAGACCACTGTGATACCACACACAAGACTACTGTGATACCACACGCAAGACCACTGTGATACCACACACAAAACCACTGTGATACCACACACAAGACTACTGTGATACCACACACAAGACCACTGTGATACCACACACAAGATCACTGTGATACCACACACAAGACTACTGTGATACCACACACAAGACCACTGTGATACCACACACAAGACTACTGTGATACCACACACAAGACCACTGTGATACCACACACAAAACCACTCTGGTAGTACCAAACTTATGACACTGTGGTACCATACAAGACCACTAACTGTGTTAGTACCTTACACAAGACCACTAACTATGGTAGGACCATACACACAAGACCATTAACTGTGGTAACAGACTAACAGGAAGGGTATTAACATAAATCCATGAGATGCTGTAAGGGATCAGGCACAAGGAAGAAGGTTCGTCTAGTGGAATGACTATAACTAGTCACAGCAACTAGCATAAAAACTAGATATGTCTAGCAAAGGTCAAGCAGAGCTAGCAGAAGCTAGTGTGGTGGGCGACTTACTGGTTGAGACCCAGGGCTAGTAACAGGAGAAGCCAGGATCGAGGCCATGTGAATGTGTAAGCTGTTTGGGTGTGTGTAGTGTGGGTGCAGTAGTGTGGGTGGTGTGGGTGCAGTGTGGGTGTAGTGTGTGGTGTAGTGTGGGTGTAGTGTGGGGTGTAGTGTGGGGTGTAGTGTGGGTGTAGTGTGTGTAGTGTGTGAGTAGTGTGGGTGTAGTGTAGGTGTAGTGTGGGGTTTACTGTGGGTATAGTTTAGGTGTAGCGTGGGTGTAGTGTGTGTAGTGCGTGTGAAGTATGGGTGTAGTGTGGGTGTAGTGTGTGTGTAGTGTAGGTGTAGTGTGGGTGTAGTGTGTGTGTAGTGTGGGTGAAGTGTGGGTGTAGAATGGGTGTAGTGTGGGTGTAGTGTGTGTGAAGTGTGGGTGTAGTGTGGGTGTAGTGTGGGTGTAGTGTGGGTGTAATGTAGGTGTAGTGTGGGTGTAGTGTGGGTGTAGTGTGGGTGTAATGTAGGTGTAGTGTGGGTGTAGTGTGGGTGTAGTGTGGGTGTAGTGTGGGTGCAGTGTGGGTGTAGTGTGGGTGTAGTGTGGGTGTAGTGTGGGTGTAATGTAGGTGTAGTGTGGGTGTAGTGTGGGTGTAGTGTGGGTGTAATGTAGGTGTAGTGTGGGTGTAGTGTGGGTGTAGTGTGGGTGTAGTGTGGGTGTAGTGTGGGTGTAGTGTGGGTGTAGTGTGGGTGTAGTGTGGGTGTAGTGTGGGTGTAGTGTGGGTGTAGTGTGTGTGTAGTGTAGGTGTAGTGTGGGTGTAGTGTGGGTGTAGTGTGGGTGTAGTGTGGGTGTAGTGTGGGTGTAGTGTGGGTGTAGTGTGGGTGCAGTGTGGGTGTAGTGTGGGTGTAGTGTGGGTGTAGTGTGGGTGTAGTGTGGGTGTAGTGTGGGTGTAGTGTGGGTGTAGTGTGGGTGCAGTGTGGGTGCAGTGTGGGTGTAGTGTGGGTGTAGTGTGGGTGTAGTGTGGGTGTAGTGTGGGTGTAGTGTGGGTGTAGTGTGGGTGTAGTGTGGGTGTAGTGTGGGTGTAGTGTGGGTGTAGTGTGGGTGTAGTGTGGGTGTAGTGTGGGTGTAGTGTGGGTGTAGTGTGGGTGTAGTGTGGGTGTAGTGTGGGTGTAGTGTGGGTGTAGTGTGGGTGTAGTGTGGGTGTAGTGTGGGTGTAGAGTGTATGTACTGTGGGGTGTAGTGTGGGTGTATGTGTGTGTGTGTAGCGTGGAGTGTAGCGTGGGTGTAGTGTTGGTGTAGTTTGGGTGTAGTGTGGGTGTAGTGTGGGGTGCAGTGTGGGTGTACTGTGTGTAGTGTGGGTGTGGTGTGGGTGTGGTGTGGGTGTGGTGTGGGTGTGGTGTGGGTGTAGTTTGGGTGTAGTGTGGGTGTAGTGTGGGTGTAGTGTGGGAGTAGTGTGGATGTGGTGTGAGTGTAGTGTGGGGTGTAGTGTGGGTGTAGTCTGTGTTTAGTATGGGTTTGGTGTGGGTGTAATGTGAGGTTTAGTGTGGGTGTTGAGTGTATGTAGTTTGGGTGTAGTGTGGGTGTAGTGTGGGTGTAGTGTGGGTGAAGTGTGGGTGTAGAATGGGTGTAGTGTGGGTGTAGTGTGGGTGTAGTGTGAGTGTAGTGTTGTGTTGTGTTGTGTAGCGCTGTGTAGTGTGAGTGTAGTGTTGTGTAGTGTGAGTGTAGTGTTGTGTAGTGTGAGTGTAGTGTTGTGTAGTGTGAGTGTAGTGTTGTGTAGTGTGAGTGTAGTGTTGTGTAGTGTGAGTGTAGTGATGTGTAGTGTGAGTGTAGTGTTGTGTAGTGTGAGTGTAGTGTTGTGTAGTGTGAGTGTAGTGTTGTGTAGTGTGAGTGTAGTGTTGTGTAGTGTGAGTGTAGTGTTGTGTAGTGTGAGTGTAGTGTTGTGTAGTGTGAGTGTAGTGTTGTGTAGTGTGAGTGTAGTGTTGTGTAGTGTGAGTGTAGTGTTGTGTAGTGTGAGTGTAGTGTTGTGTAGTGTGAGTGTAGTGTTGTGCAGTGCTGTGTCGTGTTGGGTTTAGTGTAATGTGGTGTGTGTGTGTTATGTAGTGTGGGTGTATAAATGCGGTAGACAGGTGTAATGTTAAGGTATTGCATAAATGTGGAGAGAGAGAGAGAGAGAGAGAGAGAGAGAGAGAGAGAGAGAGAGAGAGAGAGAGAGCAGTAAGAGTGTAATAATGGTACAAACGTACAAGAGTGTCATTAAGGTTATATCAACGTCTCATACAAACATCTTACACAATATATACAAACACTGATCAAACACCCAAGTGAATGTTTGATGTCACAGCCACACGAGTGCTGTGTGACATCGACCCTAATACACGAGCTCCCAAACTGTGCTTATACCAGTTTCTCTCTCTCTCTCTCTCTCTCTCTCTCTCTATCTCTGTCTCTGTTTTTGTCGTCTATAATTTGCAACAAATGATAATTTACCAGTTATAATACTATGTGATTTCCGTCATTTATAACCCACACAATATGTAATCAAATGATAATCGGCCAATCACAATACAACTATCAGGTTTCTGTCATCTATACTTACTCACTTTAAGGGAAACAAGTGACAATCGACCAATAACAATACTATTTTAAGGTTTCTGTCATCTATACTTACTCTCTTAGAGGAAAACAAGTGACAATCGATCAATCACAATACCACTTTAAGGTTTCTATCATCTATACTTACTAGCTTAAAGGGAAACAAGTGACAGTCGACCAATCACAATACCACTATCAGGTTTCTGTCATCTATACTTACTCGCTTAAAGGAAAATAAGTGACAATCGACCAATCACAATACCACTATCAGGTTTCTGTCATCTATACTTACTCGCTTAAAGGGAAACAAGTGACAGTCGATCAATCACAATACCACTTTTAGGTTTCTGTCATCTATATTTACTTGCTTAAAGGAAAACAAGTTTAAATAATACAATAATTACTCAGTTCAAATCCTTATAATACAATAATTTTAATGAAGAGTCCCAAAAAAGAACTACTTTGGGAACTCCAAGGAAGAAAAAAAATCCTTTCCAAAGAGAAGAGTTATCAGACCTTTGGGAAATTCAAGCGTCAAGAAAAGACACGATCTGAATTATTGACCGGACCGGGGGAAGACCCGACGAGTCAGATAAGCATGGACTCAGCAATGCAAACAAAGGATCAAGCATAAGGATCATAGCACAAGGACTCGCATAGATCATAGCATAAGGATCAAGAAAGGATCTTACAAGGACCAGTGGGTTAACCAGCAAAGGATCAAAGCACAAGGACGGCAGCAAGACCAGCAGGGGGATCAAGCAAAAGGGTCAACGCTGGGGGACCAGCATAAGGGCTCAGCAAGATCAAGCATAAGGACGCGGGGAACAAAAGGGTCATACAAAAGGGCGCAAAGTAACAAAAAGGGTCACAGCAAAGGACAAGCATAAGGATCAGCAAAAGGATAAACATAGGGTCATAGCAAAGGGGCTAGCATAGATCATAGCATAAGGGTCACAAAAAAAAAGGGTCAAGCATAAGGGACATAGCAAAGGATTTACAGGGGAAAGGCTTTAAAGGATACAGCATGGGGTCATGGGACAAGGATCCAGCACAAGGATCAAGCATTTAAGGATAAGGATAGGATCAAGACGGACAAGCATAGACAAACAAGGATCAAGCAAAGGATCATGCAAAAGGATCATACAAGGACTCAACAAGGATCATAGCAAAAGGACAAGAAAAAGGATTTGAACAAGAGAATTATTGTATTATGTTTAATTTCATAGTTTTTAACAAACGTCCCTTTTCAGCCACAGAAAAAGGAATTTTTTTTAATCCGAAAAACCCAAAAAAAAATTGAAAAAAAAAAAACCCAAACAAATTTTATTTTTTTTTGGGGCATAGAGCAAGCGAAACAATAAAAAATAAGAAACAAATGAGGATCGACTACCCCTTTTCTGTAATCAACTAAGGGGCCGGGACAGGTGGGTTGATGGAAGATGGGCCGGACAGGTGGACCAGTGCAGTGTTTAGAGCAGGGGGCCAGGTGGGGGGGTGGTTCGACAGCCTACACTTAATGGGGGGTGGCAGTACTGGGCGTGGAGTGACACGGGGGGGCAGGGAACGGGGCGGGTGCATGGGGCTTTTTTGATGCCAGAATCGTTATCACGGTGACAGGCGTGACGGGCCAGGCGTTTTAAATTGCTGGGCTTTGCTGAGGCGGCCGCCAAAAGGGAGTACGTTGCTGTTTCGCCGTGCCAAGTTTGCGCCGACCCGCACGCCGTTTCTGCCGCGCCGCAGGCGCTAGACCGCCGCTGCCGCCGCTGCTGCGCCGCTAAAGCGCCAGACCGCACCGCCGGCTGCCGCCTGGCGCCCCCACCGCCGCGCTGCCGCCGCCCCGGGCCCCTAGCACCGCCACCGCCCGGGTGCCGCCGCCGCCAATGCTGCTGTTAGGGCTGCTGCTAGTGCTGCTGCTGCTGCTAGTGCTGCTGATGCTGTTGCTAGTGCTGCTGCTAGTGCTGCTGCTGCTGCTGCTGCTGCTGCTGCTGCTGGCAGTAAGACAGCAGACAAAGGAGAGAGAGAGTGAGCGTGCAGGTTGAACATGTACCCCGGGACAGTCAGTGATGGCGGGGCAGACACAAGGGCATGGCTAGGGTATTTCCTTCTCTCTACCCGCCTCTCTCACTCAACACAACATTCTGGGTATTTACAAACATCAGCCACAAAGAGGAATGTTAACATTAACCATTAGGAAGAATGTTAACATTGTAAGAGGATGTTAACACAGCCGATGTGGCAACATTCCTGACGGCTGACATCACCTTGCTGACGTCACTGCCGTGCCCACCCTTCAAAATGAAAGTTAAATTCACGGAAATTGTTCAAAAATTTTCAAAGTTCAAAATGTTCAAAATTCAAATTCTAGCATCTTAGTTTACGTTAGAAACTTGTCTAAAACCCAGAGTAAAACGTCGATATTTTAAAACTGATGTTGTAGTGTGTTGTTGATGTTGTGTTGATGCTGTGTTGATGTTGTGTTGATCCTGTGTTGATGTTGTGTTGATCCTGTGTTGATGTTGTGTTGATGTTGTGTTGATGTTGTGTTGATGTTGTGTTGATGATGTGTTGTTGATGTTGTGTTGTTGATGTTGTGTTGTTGATGTTGTGTTGATGTTGTGTTGATACACAAATAACCCGCACATAAAAGACAGAAGCTTACGACGTTGTTTCGGTCCGACTTGGACCATTGACAAAGTCAGTGTGACTTTGTCAATGGTCCAAGTCGGACCGAAACGTCGTCGTAAGCTTCTGTCTTTTATGTGCGGGTTATTTGTGTATCGTTCCAGTCACGGTGTTGTGCCTTTTTGTTATTTATTTGTGTTGATGTTGTGTTGATGTTGTGTTGATGTTGTGTTGATGTTGTGTTGTTGATGTTGTGTTGTTGATGTTGTGTTGTTGATGTTGTGTTGATGTTGTGTTGTTGATGTTGTGTTGTTGATGTTGTGTTGTTGATGTTGTGTTGTTGATGTTGTGTTGTTGATGTTGTGTTGATGTTGTGTTGATGTTGTGTTGATGTTGTGTTGATGTTGTGTTGATGTTGTGTTGATGTTGTGTTGTTGATGTTGTGTTGTTGATGTTGTGTTGATGTTGTGTTGTTGATGTTGTGTTGTTGATGTTGTGTTGATGTTGTGTTGTTGATGTTGTGTTGCTGATGTTGTGTTGTTGATGTTGTGTTGTTGATGTTGTGTTGATGTTGTGTTGTTGATGTTGTGTTGCTGATGTTGTGTTGTTGATGTTGTGTTGATGTTGTGTTGATGTTGTGTTGATGTTGTGTTGATGTTGTGTTGTTGATGTTGTGTTGATGTTGTGTTGTTGATGTTGTGTTGATGTTGTGTTGTTGATGTTGTGTTGTTGATGTTGTGTTGTTGATGTTGTGTTGATGATGTTGTGTTGTTGATGTTGTGTTGATGTTGTGTTGTTGATGTTGTGTTGTTGATGTTGTGTTGATGATGTTGTGTTGATGTTGTGTTGTTGATGTTGTGTTGTTGATGTTGTGTTGTTGATGTTGTGTTGATGTTGTGTTGTTGATGTTGTGTTGTTGATGTTGTGTTGATGATGTGTTGTTGATGTTGTGTTGTTGATGTTGTGTTGTTGATGTTGTGTTGTTGATGTTGTGTTGATGTTGTGTTGTTGATGTTGTGTTGTTGATGTTGTGTTGATGTTGTGTTGTTGATGTTGTGTTGCTGATGTTGTGTTGTTGATGTTGTGTTGATGTTGTGATGATGTTGTGTTGTTGATGTTGTGTTGTTGATGTTGTGTTGATGTTGTGTTGTTGATGTTGTGTTGCTGATGTTGTGTTGTTGATGTTGTGTTGTTGATGTGTTGTTGATGTTGTGTTGTTGATGTTGTGTTGTTGATGTTGTGTTGTTGATGTTGTGTTGTTGATGTTGTGTTGATGTTGTGTTGTTGATGTTGTGTTGTTGATGTTGTGTTGTTGATGTTGTGTTGTTGATGTTGTGTTGTTGATGTTGTGTTGTTGATGTTGTGTTGTTGATGTTGTGTTGTTGATGTTGTGTTGTTGATGTTGTGTTATTGATGTTGTGTTGTTGATGTTGTGTTGTTGATGTTGTGTTGTTGATGTTGTGTTGTTGATGTTGTGTTATTGATGATGTGTTGTTGATGTGTTGTTGATGTTGTGTTATTGATGTTGTGTTGTTGATGTTGTGTTATTGATGTTGTGTTGTTGATGTGTTGTTGATGTTGTGTTATTGATGTTGTGTTGTTGATGTTGTGTTATTGATGTTGTGTTGTTGATGTTGTGTTATTGATGTTGTGTTGTTGATGTTGTGTTATTGATGTTGTGTTGTTGATGTGTTGTTGATGTTGTGTTATTGATGTTGTGTTGTTGATGTTGTGTTGTTGATGTTGTGTTATTGATGTTGTGTTGTTGATGTGTTGTTGATGTTGTGTTGTTGATGTTGTGTTGTTGATGTTGTGTTGATGATGCTGTGTTGTTGATGCTGTGTTGTTGATGCTGTGTTGATGATGCTGTGTTGTTGATGCTGTGTTGATGATGTTGTGTTTTTGATGTGTTGTTGATGCTGTGTTGATGATGTTGTGTTGTTGATGTGTTGTTGATGCTGTGTTGATGATGCTGTGTTGATGCTGTGTTGTTGATGTTGTGTTGTTGATGCTGTGTTGATGATGTTGTGTTGTTGATGTTGTGTTGTTGATGTGATGTTGTGTTGTTGATGTTGTGTTGTTGATGTTGTGTTGTTGATGTTGTGTTGTTGATGTTGTGTTATTGATGTTGTGTTGTTGATGTGTTGATGATGTTGTGTTGTTGATGTTGTGTTGTTGATGTTGTGTTGTTGATGTTGTGTTGTTGATGTTGTGTTGTTGATGTTGTGTTGTTGATGTTGTGTTGTTGATGTTGTGTTGTTGATGTTGTGTTGTTGATGTTGTGTTGTTGATGTGTTGTTGATGTTGTGTTGTTGATGTTGTGTTGTTGATGTTGTGTTGTTGATGTTGTGTTGTTGATGTTGTGTTGTTGATGTTGTGTTGTTGATGTTGTGTTGTTGATGTTGTGTTGATGATGTTGTGTTGATGTGATGTGTTGTTGATGTTGTGTTGTTGATGTTGTGTTGTTGTTGTGTTGTTGATGTTGTGTTGTTATGTTGTGTTGTGTGATGTTGTGTTGTGTGATGTTGTGTTGTGTGATGTTGTGTTGTGTGATGTTGTGTTGTGTGATGTTGTGTTGTGTGATGTTGTGTTGTGTGATGTTGTGTTGTGTGATGTTGTGTTGTGTGATGTTGTGGTGTGTTGTGTGATGTTGTGTTGATGTGTTGTTGATGTTGTGTTGTTGATGTTGTGTTGTTGATGTTGTGTTGTTGATGTTGTGTTGTTGATGTTGTGTTGTTGATGTTGTGTTGATGTTGTGTTGTTGATGTTGTGTTGCTGATGTTGTGTTGTTGATGTTGTGTTGTTGATGTTGTTGTTGATGTTGTGTTGATGTTGTGTTGTTGATGTTGTGTTGTTGATGTTGTGTTGATGTTGATGTTGTGTTGTTGATGTTGTGTTGTTGATGTTGTGTTGTTGATGTTGTGTTGTTGATGTGTTGTTGATGTTGTGTTGTTGATGTTGTGTTGTTGATGTTGTGTTATTGATGTTGTGTTGTTGATGTTGTGTTGTTGATGTTGTGTTGTTGATGTTGTGTTGTTGATGTTGTGTTGTTGATGTTGTGTTGTTGATGTTGTGTTGTTGATGTTGTGTTGTTGATGTTGTGTTGTTGATGTTGTGTTGTTGATGTTGTGTTGTTGATGTTGTGTTGTTGATGTTGTGTTATTGATGTTGTGTTGTTGATGTTGTGTTGTTGATGTTGTGTTGTTGATGTTGTGTTGTTGACGTGGATGGCAGCACAACATATCCATGCTATGGATGGCAGCACAACATATAGATATACAATAGGCCTAGGAACTAGGCCTCAGAAGGTTAACAGGAAAACATCTGGATTTTTATGTATAGTTACAAGCAAATGTAAGAAATTTGGTTACTCTGATATCTTATTTTCAATAATAAGATATCTTGACATGTTATATTGCTTATTTTACTGTCTTTATAATGTTTAATAAGAGGGCAAATAAGCACATAGTGTTCAAGAGGTGGGGCCAGGAGCTGTGACTCGATTCCTGCAACAACAAATACGTGAGTACGCACACTTAGGTGAGTACACACTGGTGAGTACACACTGGTGAGTACACACTGGTGAGTACACACTGGTGAGTACACACTGGTGAGTACACACTGGTGAGTACACACTGGTGAGTACACACTGGTGAGTACACACTGGTGAGTACAAACTGGTGAGTACACACTGGTGAGTACAAACTGGTGAGTACACACTGTTTAACTGGTGCCGAAGCTCACTTCTTACGCCAGCGTTGAAATTACCACCATTGGTGGCCCATTGTGGAGGTCGAGACTCAGCTCCTGGTCCCGTCTCCACCGCTTTGGTCACCATCACTGTTTCCTGATATATTGGTCCTTGTCATGCCTACTCTTGAAGCTGTGTATTGAGTCTACCTCCACCACTGCCTCATACAAGTCCTTCCACTCTTCAACCAGACCCAGAATTATGTGTGTGTGTGTGTGTGTGTGTGTGTGTGTGTGTGTGTGTGTGTGTGTGTGTGTGTGTGTACCAGTACCTCAGGCTACCGTACACACGTCACAAGCCGGACGTGATATGATGTCATGTTCGTCTGCAGACCAGAAGGGAGGGAGGGAGGGAGGGAAGGAGGGAGGGAGGGAGGGAGGGAGGGAGGGAGGGAGGGAGTGAAGGTGGGAGGGAGGGAGGGAGGGAGGGAGGGAGGGAGGGAAGGTGGAAGGGAGGGAGGGAGGGAGGGAAGGTGGGAGGGAAGGAGGGAGGGAGGAAGGGAGGGAGGGAGAAGAGGAAAGTGGAAAGGGAGAGATGGGTAGGAACGGAGGGACAGGTTATATAAAAGCAAGAGGAGGGGGAGGGAGAGAGGTAGGGGGAGATTGATATAAGGGGGAGGGGCAAGAGAAGGGGCAGGGGGCAGGGGGCAGGGGGGTAGGGCACAGGGGCAGTGGACAGAGACAGTAGCAGGGGCAGAGGCAGGGGCAGGGGCAGTGGCATGGGCAGGGGCACGGGCAGTGGCAGGGGCAGTGGCAGGGGCAGTGGGCAGGGGCAGTGGGCAGGGGCAGGGGCAGTGGCAGGGGCAGTGGCAGGGGCAGTGGTAGAGGCAGGGGCACGGGCAGTGGCAGGGGCAGGGGCAGTGGGAGGGGCAGGGGCAGTGGCAGGGGCAGTGGCAGGGGCAGTGGCAGTGACAGGGGCAGTGACAGGGGCAGTGGCAGGGACAGGGGCAGGGGCAGTGGCAGGGGCAGGCTCAGGGGCAGGGGCAGGGGCAGACTCAGGGGCAGGGGCAGGCTCAGGGGCAGGGGCAGGCTCAGGGGCAGGGGCAGGCTCAGGGGCAGGGGCAGGCTCAGGGGCAGGGGCAGGGGCAGACTCAGGGGCAGGGGCAGGCTCAGGGGCAGGGGCAGGCTCAGGGGCAGGGGCAGGGGCAGGCTCAGGGGCAGGGGCAGGCTCAGGGGTAGGGGCAGGCTCAGGGGCAAGGGCAGGCTCAGGGTCAGGGGCAGGCTCAGGGGCAGGCTCAGGGGCAGGGGCAGGCTCAGGGGTAGGGGCAGGCTCAGGGGCAGGAGCAGGCTCAGGGGCAGGGGCAGGCTCAGGGGCAGGGGCAGGCTCAGGGGCAGGGGCAGGCTCAGGGGCAGGGGCAGGCTCAGGGGCAGGGGCAGGCTCAGGGGCAGGGGCAGGGGCAGGCTCAGGGGCAGGGGCAGGCTCAGGGGCAGGGGCAGGGGCAGGCTCAGGGGCAGGGGCAGGGGCAGGCTCAGGGGCAGGGGCAGGGGCAGGGGCAGGGGCAGGCTCAGGGGCAGGGGCAGGGGCAGGGGCAGGGGCAGGCTCAGGGGCTGGGGCAGGGGCTGGGGCAGGGGCAGGGGGATATAGAGAATACCGTGGGAGTGAAACTTGATACAATACAAGGTCTGCTGTATGACACCACTCCTTAAGTGAGACCACTCACTTATTAAGACCACTTACTCATTAAGACCACTTACTCATTAAGACAACTAAATCATAAAGACCACTAACTCACTAGAGGCCAGATGCTAGAGGCCAGATGCTAGAGACCAGACACTAGAGGCCAGATACTAGAGGCCAGACACTAGAGACCAGACACTAGAGGCCAGATACAAGAGGCCAGATACTCTAGGCCAGATACTAGAGGCCAGATACTAGAGGCCAGACACTAGAGGCCAGATACTAGAGGCCAGACACTAGAGGCCAGACACTATAGGCCAGATACTAGAGGCCAGACACTAGAGGCCAGATACTAGAGGCCAGATGCTAGAGACCAGACACTAGAGACCAGACACTAGAGGCCAGATACTAGAGGCCAGACACTAGAGGCCAGATACTAGAGGCCAGATGCTAGAGACCAGACACTAGAGACCAGACACTAGAGGCCAGATACTAGAGGCCAGACACTAGAGGCCAGATACTAGAGGCCAGACACTAGAGGCCAGACACTATAGGCCAGATACTAGAGGCCAGACACTAGAGGCCAGATACTAGAGGCCAGATGCTAGAGACCAGACACTAGAGACCAGACACTAGAGGCCAGATACTAGAGGCCAGACACTAGAGACCAGACACTAGAGGCCAGATACTAGATGCCAGATACTCTAGGCCAGATACTAGAGGCCAGATACTAGAGGCCAGACACTAGAGGCCAGATACTAGAGGCCAGACACTAGAGGCCAGACACTATAGGCCAGATACTAGAGGCCAGACACTAGAGGTCAGATACTAGAGGCCAGATACTAGAGGCCAGACACTAGAGGCCAGATACTAGAGGCCAGATACTAGAGGCCAGACACTAGAGACCAGACACTAGAGGCCAGACACTAGAGGCCAGATACTAGAGGCCAGACACTAGAGGCCAGACACTATAGGCCAGATACTAGAGGCCAGACACTAGAGGCCAGATACTAGAGGCCAGATACTAGAGGCCAGACACTATAGGCCAGATACTAGAGGCCAGACACTAGAGGCCAGATACTAGAGGCCAGACACTAGAGGCCAGATACTAGAGGCCAGACACTAGAGGCCAGATACTAGAGGCCAGACACTATAGGCCAGATACTAGAGGCCAGACACTAGAGGCCAGATACTAGAGGCCAGACACTAGAGGCCAGATACTAGAGGCCAGACACTAGAGGCCAGATACTAGAGGCCAGATACTAGAGGCCAGATACTAGAGGCCAGATACTAGAGGCCAGACACTAGAGGCCAGATACTAGAGGCCAGACACTAGAGGCCAGATACTAGAGGCCAGACACTAGAGGCCAGATACTAGAGGCCAGACACTAGAGGCCAGATACTAGAGGCCAGACACTAGAGGCCAGATACTAGAGGCCAGATACTAGAGGCCAGATACTAGAGGTCAGACACTAGAGGCCAGATACTAGAGGCCAGATACTAGAGGTCAGACACTAGAGGCCAGACACTAGAGGCCAGATACTAGAGGCCAGACACTAGAGGCCAGATACTAGAGGCCAGACACTAGAGGCCAGATACTAGAGGCCAGATACTAGAGGCCAGATACTAGAGGTCAGACACTAGAGGCCAGATACTAGAGGCCAGATACTAGAGGTCAGACACTAGAGGCCAGACACTAGAGGCCAGATACTAGAGGCCAGACACTAGAGGCCAGATACTAGAGGTCAGACACTAGAGGCCAGATACTAGAGGCCAGATACTAGAGGTCAGACACTAGAGGCCAGACACTAGAGGCCAGATACTAGAGGGGATAAATAAACTAAGTCTAGTGTTATCTGGGGTTATCTTAACAGAAGTTTGTGGTAACATGGTAGTACTAACTGGGAGAATCCCGCCCCATGGCAGCTCCCTACTGTGGGCGTGGGCGCGGGCGTGGGTGTGGGCGTGGGTGTGGGCGTGTGGGGCGTAAAAGAAGGTCGTGATATTTCTAAAGGTTGAGAGAAAACATTTCCTGAGTTCGTGGGTTGATCCAAGGTTCCTGCGTCACTACTCTACCTCACTACTCTAACTCACTACTCTGCCTCGCTACTCTACCTCACTACCCTGCCTCGCTACTCCGACTCACTACTCTACCTCACTACTCTACCTCACTACTCTGCCTCGCTACTCCGACTCACTACTCTACCTCACTACTCTGCCTCGCTACTTCGACTCACTACTCTGCCTCGCTACTCCGACTCACTACTCTGGAGTTTACCTGGAGTTTACCTGGAGAGAGTTTCGGGGGTCAACGCCCCCGCGGCCCGGTCCGTGACCAGGCCTCCTGGTGGATCAGCGCCTGATCAACCAGGCTGTTGCTGCTGGCTGCACGCAAACCAACGTACGAGCCACAGCCCGGCTGATCAGGAACTGCCTTTAGGTGCTTGTCCAGTGCCAGCTTGAAGACTGCCAGGGGTCTGTTGGTAATCCCCCTTATGTGTGCTGGGAGGCAGTTGAACAGTCTCGGTCCCCTGACACTTATTGTATGGTCTCTTAACGTGCTAGTGACACCCCTGCTTTTCATTGGGGGGATGGTGCATCGTCTGCCAAGTCTTTTGCTTTCGTAGTGAGTGATTTTCGTGTGCAAGTTCGGTACTAGTCCCTCTAGGATTTTCCAGGTGTATATAATCATGTATCTCTCCCTCCTGCGTTCCAGGGAATACAGGTTTAGGAACCTCAAGCGCTCCCAATAATTGAGGTGTTTTATCTCCGTTATGCGCGCCGTGAAAGTTCTCTGTACATTTTCTAGGTCGGCAATTTCACCTGCCTTGAAAGGTGCTGTTAGAGTGCAGCAATATTCCAGCGTAGATAGAACAAGTGACCTGAAGAGTGTCATCATGGGCTTGGCCTCCCCAGTTTTGAAGGTTCTCATTATCCATCCTGTCATTTTTCTAGCAGATGCGATTGATACAATGTTATGGTCCTTGAAGGTGAGATCCTCCGACATAATCACTCCCAGGTCTTTGACGTTGGTGTTTCGCTCTATTTTGTGGCCAGAATTTGTTTTGTACTCTGATGAAGATTTAATTTCCTCATGTTTACCATATCTGAGTAATTGAAATTTCTCATCGTTGAACTTCATATTGTTTTCTGCAGCCCACTGAAAGATTTGGTTGATGTCCGCCTGGAGCCTTGCAGTGTCTGCAATGGAAGACACTGTCATGCAGATTCGGGTGTCATCTGCAAAGGAAGACACGGTGCTGTGGCTGACATCCTTGTCTATGTCGGATATGAGGATGAGGAACAAGATGGGAGCTAGTACTGTGCCTTGTGGAACAGAGCTTTTCACCGTAGCTGCCTCGGACTTTACTCTGTTGACGGCTACTCTCTGTGTTCTGTTAGTGAGGAAATTATAGATCCATCGACCAACTTTT
>NC_091335.1:2231774-2261774 GCF_038502225.1 Cherax quadricarinatus
GTAGCTTAGAAAAGGATCCGGTAGCTTAGAAGAGGATCTAGTAGCTTAGAAGAGGGTTCGGTAGCTTAGAAGAGGGTCCGGTAGCTTAGAAGAGGATCTGGTAGCTTAGAAGAGGATCTGGTAGCTAAGAAAAGGATCTGGTAGCTTAGAAGAGGATCTGGTAGCTTAGAAAAGGGTCCGGTAGCTTAGAAGAGGATCTGGGAACTTAGAAGAGGATCCGGTAGCTTATAGCTGACAATCCTGTCTCTCTCTCCTGCCGTTAGGATCCGACGCTCCACGAACGGGATCAGAAAATCTCAGGTATTAGTGAGTGTGAGAGTAACGGTGAGAGTAACTGTGGCTGGGACCTAAGTCTTCCACACGTTCCCAATTAAACTCACACACCAGAGAGTGCACAGTACGCACGTCTGGTCATGCTGCCAGGCTCATGCTAACGAGACTAACCGGCTCTCAGCATCATGCTATCATCCAGACCGGCTGTCAGTATCTCTGGTAAACACAAGTGTATATACAAGTGCGTTACCACGAGTCACCTTGTGTAACAGTCCCTCTCAGAGAGCACACTTCTCAGGCTGTATCATAACTACCAGACAACAGTTATGTTCTCATCTAATTGGTTGAAGGGGTCGAGTCAAAGCTCCTGGTCCTGTCTTGTCAATACTTCAGTAGTTCTTCGTGGCAAACTTTAAGAACATAAGAATGTTGAACACTACAGCAGGCCTACTGGCCTATACTTGGCAGCTAATAAATCAGACACATGTGCAACATTTGGGGATCTTAACTGAGAAAACATTTCGCCATACACTGGCTTCATCAGTCCTATACAAAGGTGAAGATCAGGACTTTTAGGTAATCAGTCCCTCAGCTTGGAGTCGATGTGACCCATCCATCCCTCCCCCCCCCCTCACACACACGATGTTAGGAAGTATTTCTTCAGTCACAGAGTCGTCAGGAAGTGGAATAGTCTGGAAATGAGGTAGTGGAGGCAGGATCCACACACAGCTTTAAGATGAGGTATGGTAAAGTTCATGGAGGAGGGAGTGAGTGGACCTAGTGACAACTAGTGAAGAGGCGGGGCCAGCAGCTATGACTTAACCCCTGCAACCAAAATTAGGTGAGTACAATTAGGTGAGTACACACACATATACACACCAACTGTGTGTAGACTGAGTGTTGACCAGCAACACACAATCAACACAACAACACACCATCAACACCTGGGATCATCAAGTGTAGTGAGTGTAACACCTGGCATCATCAGTGTAGTGAATGTAACACCTGGGATCATCAAGTGTAGTGAGTGTAACACCTGGCATCATCAGTGTAGTGAATGTAACACCTGGGATCATCAAGTGTAGTGAGTGTAACACCTGGCATCATCAGTGTAGTGAATGTAACACCTGGGATCATCAAGTGTAGTGAGTGTAACACCTGGGATCATCAAGTGTAGTGAATGTAACACCTGGGATCATCAAGTGTAGTGAGTGTAACACCTGGGATCATCAAGTGTAGTGAATGTAACACCTGGGATCATCAAGTGTAGTGAGTGTAACACCTGGGATCATCAAGTGTAGTGAATGTAACACCTGGGATCATCAAGTGTAGTGAGTGTAACACCTGGCATCATCAGTGTAGTGAATGTAACACCTGGGATCATCAAGTGTAGTGAGTGTAACACCTGACATCATCAGTGTAGTGAATGTAACACCTGGGATCATCAAGTGTAGTGAGTGTAACACCTGGGATCATCAAGTGTAGTGAGTGTAACACCTGGGATCAAGTGTAGTGAATGTAACACCTGGGATCATCAAGTGTAGTGAGTGTAACACCTGGGATCATCAAGTGTAGTGAGTGTAACACCTGGGATCATCAAGTGTAGTGAATGTAACACCTGGGATCATCAAGTGTAGTGAGTGTAACACCTGGGATCATCAAGTGTAGTGAGTGTAACACCTGGGATCATCAAGTGTAGTGAATGTAACACCTGGGATCATCAAGTGTAGTGAATGTAACACCTGGGATCATCAAGTGTAGTGAATGTAACACCTGGGATCATCAAGTGTAGTGAGTGTAACACCTGGGATCATCAAGTGTAGTGAGTGTAACACCTGGGATCATCAAGTGTAGTGAATGTAACACCTGGGATCACCAAGTGTAGTGAGTGTAACACCTGGGATCATCAAGTGTAGTGAATGTAACACCTGGGATCATCAAGTGTAGTGAGTGTAACACCTGGGATCATCAGCCATGACGTCCAGACATGACTTCATGTTTAGAGAGAGGTGTAAGTGTGATAGTCAAGGCTTCCAGACCTAACATCATGTCTAGAGGGAGGCATAAGTGTGACAGTGGAGGCTTCCAGACCTAACATCATGTCTAGAGGGAGGTATAAGTGTGACAGTGGAGGCTTCCAGACCTAACATCATGTCTAGAGGGAGGTATAAGTGTGACAGTGGAGGCTTCCAGACCTAACATCAAGTCTAGAGGGAGGTATAAGTGTGATAGTCAAGGCTTCCAGACCTAACATCATGTCTAGAGGGAGGTATAAGTGTGATAGTGGAGGCTTCCAGACCTAACATCATGTCTAGAGGGAGGTATAAGTGTGATAGTCAAGGCTTCCAGACATAACATCATGTCTAGAGGGAGGTATAAGTGTCATAGTGGGGGCTTCCAGACTTGACATCATGTCTAGATGGAGGTATAAATGTAAGAGTCGAGGCTTCCAGACATGACCTCGACTCCATTGAGAAAACAAAGACCTGAAGATTATGAAAACGGAAAAGATGAAGTCACTGTCTTAGTTATACCAGGAGGGAGGAAATAAGAGGGAGGGGGACGAGGTAAGAAGGGAGAGAATAAGAGGTGGGAGAGAGATAAACAAAAGAGCATCAACACAAGAGAGACGTCTCAGATGTTATGTGACACAAGAGAACTGGATCCCCTTAAGCGTGAGTGAGTGGTTCTAACCCTGTATATTCACTCTGACGTACATACACTCACTCTGACGTACACACACTCACTCTGATGTACATACACACTGACGTACATACACTCACTCTGACGTGCACACACTCCCTCAAACATACATATACTCCCTCTGACGTGCACACACTCCCTCAAACGTACATATACTCCCTCTGACGTGCACACACTCCCTCAAACGTACATATACTCCCTCTGACGTGCACACACTCCCTCAAACGTACATATACTCCCTCTGACGTGCACACACTTCCTCAAACGTACATATACTCCCTCTGACGTGCACACACTTCCTCAAACGTACATATACTCCCTCTGACGTGCACACACTTCCTCAAACGTACATATACTCCCTCTGACGTGCACACACTTCCTCAAACGTACATATACTCCCTCTGACGTGCACACACTCCCTCAAACGTACATATACTCCCTCTGACGTGCACACACACTATGTTGTCTGTCCCTATAGCAGATGTTGAGACAATGTTATGGTCACCTTCACTGACTTGCTGCATGATGGTCTGAAAGCTATAATTACGGTTTAAATTATAGAGGAAAGCGGTGTGGGTGTGCCGCCCATGGTCACGTGTGGGCGGTTAGGTACACCACCCACGGTCACTCTACAGGGTGTGGGTAGGTCACCCATGGTCACTCTACAGGGTGTGGGTAGGTCACCCATGGTCACTCTACAGGGTGTGGGTAGGTCACCCATGGTCACTCTACAGGGTGTGGGTAGGTCACCGATGGTCACTCTACAGGGTGTGGGTAGGTCACCCATGGTCACTCTACAGGGTGTGGGTAGGTCACCCATGGTCACTCTACAGGGTGTGGGTAGGTCACCCATGGTCACTCTACAGGGTGTGGGTAGGTCACCTATGGTCACTCTACAGGGTGTGGGTAGGTCACCCATGGTCACTCTACAGGGTGTGGGTAGGTCACCGATGGTCACTCTACAGGGTGTGGGTAGGTCACCCATGGCCACTCTACAGGGTGTGGGTAGGTCACCGATGGTCACTCTACAGGGTGTGGGTAGGTCACCCATGGTCACTCTACAGGGTGTGGGTAGGTCACCGATGGTCACTCTACAGGGTGTGGGTAGGTCACCGATGGTCACTCTACAGGGTGTGGGTAGGTCACCCATGGCCACTCTACAGGGTGTGGGTAGGTCACCCATGGTCACTCTACAGGGTGTGGGTAGGTCACCGATGGTCACTCTACAGGGTGTGGGTAGGTCACCCATGGTCACTCTACAGGGTGTGGGTAGGTCACCTATGGTCACTCTACAGGGTGTGGGTAGGTCACCCATGGTCACTCTACAGGGTGTGGGTAGGTCACCGATGGTCACTCTACAGGGTGTGGGTAGGTCACCCATGGTCACTCTACAGGGTGTGGGTAGGTCACCGATGGTCACTCTACAGGGTGTGGGTAGATCACCCATGGTCACTCTACAGGGTGTGGGTAGGTCACCCATGGTCACTCTACAGGGTGTGGGTAGGTCACCCATGGTCACTCTACAGGGTGTGGGTAGGTCACCGATGGTCACTCTACAGGGTGTGGGTAGGTCACCCATGGTCACTCTACAGGGTGTGGGTAGGTCACCTATGGTCACTCTACAGGGTGTGGGTAGGTCACCCATGGTCACTCTACAGGGTGTGGGTAGGTCACCTATGGTCACTCTACAGGGTGTGGGTAGGTCACCCATGGTCACTCTACAGGGTGTGGGTAGGTCACCTATGGTCACTCTACAGGGTGTGGGTAGGTCACCCATGGTCACTCTACAGGGTGTGGGTAGGTCACCTATGGTCACTCTACAGGGTGTGGGTAGGTCACCCATGGTCACTCTACAGGGTGTGGGTAGGTCACCTATGGTCACTCTACAGGGTGTGGGTAGGTCACCCATGGTCACTCTACAGGGTGTGGGTAGGTCACCTATGGTCACTCTACAGGGTGTGGGTAGGTCACCCATGGTCACTCTACAGGGTGTGGGTAGGTCACCGATGGTCACTCTACAGGGTGTGGGTAGGTCACCCATGGTCACTCTACAGGGTGTGGGTAGGTCACCCATGGTCACTCTACAGGGTGTGGGTAGGTCACCCATGGCCACTCTACAGGGTGTGGGTAGGTCACCCATGGTCACTCTACAGGGTGTGGGTAGGTCACCCATGGTCACTCTACAGGGTGTGGGTAGGTCACCCATGGCCACTCTACAGGGTGTGGGTAGGTCACCCATTAACCCCTATTATTAATCCTGACTTTGATCACTGGTGGGGACACACTGGTGGGGACACACTGGTGGGGACACACTGGTGGGGACACACTGGTGGGGACACACTGGTGGGGACACACTGGTGGGGACACACTGGTGGGGACACACTAACCCACTGATGTATCCTCAGTGGATTTGTGAAGGCCTTAGATGGGTGTTTGTGACTTAACACAGTGGGAGCATATGTACGTCTGAGGGAGTATATATACGTCTGAGGGAGTATATGTATGTCTGAGGGAGTATATATACGTCTGAGGGAGTATATGTACGTCTGAGGGAGTATATGTATCTTTGAGGGAGCATATGTATCTCTGAGGGAGCATATGTATCTCTGAGGGAGTATATATACGTCTGAGGGAGTATATGTACGTCTGAGGGAGTATATGTATCTTTGAGGGAGCATATGTATCTCTGAGGGAGCATATGTATCTCTGAGGGAGCATATGTATCTCTGAGGGAGTATATATACGTCTGAGGGAGTATATGTACGTCTGAGGGAGTATATGTATCTTTGAGGGAGCATATGTATCTCTGAGGGAGCATATGTATCTCTGAGGGAGCATATATACGTCTGAGGGAGTATATGTATCTCTGAGGGAGTATATATACGTCTGAGGGAGCATATGTATCTCTGAGGGAGTATATATACGTCTGAGGGAGTATATATACGTCTGAGGGAGTATATGTATCTCTGAGGGAGTATATATACGTCTGAGGGAGTATATGTATCTCTGAGGGAGTATATATACGTCTGAGGGAGCATATGTATCTCTGAGGGAGTATATATACGTCTGAGGGAGTATATATACGTCTGAGGGAGTATATGTATCTCTGAGGGAGTATATATACGTCTGAGGGAGTATATGTATCTCTGAGGGAGTATATATACGTCTGAGGGAGCATATGTATCTCTGAGGGAGTATATATACGTCTGAGGGAGTATATGTACGTCTGAGGGAGTATATGTACGTCTGAGGGAGTGTATGTACGTCTGAGGGAGTGTATGTACGTCTGAGGGAGTGTATGTACGTCTGAGGGAGTATATATACGTCTGAGGGAGCATATGTATCTCTGAGGGAGTATATATACGTCTGAGGGAGTATATATACGTCTGAGGGAGTATATGTACGTCTGAGGGAGTGTATGTACGTCTGAGGGAGTGTATGTACGTCTGAGGGAGTGTATGTACGTCTGAGGGAGTGTATGTACGTCTGAGGGAGTGTATGTATCTCTGAGGGAGTATATATACGTCTGAGGGAGCATATGTATCTCTGAGGGAGTATATATACGTCTGAGGGAGTATATGTATCTCTGAGGGAGTATATATACGTCTGAGGGAGCATATGTATCTCTGAGGGAGTATGTATACGTCTGAGGGAGCATATATACGTCTGAGGGAGCATATGTATCTCTGAGGGAGTATATATACGTCTGAGGGAGTATATATACGTCTGAGGGAGTATATGTACGTCTGAGGGAGTATATGTACGTCTGAGGGAGTATATGTACGTCTGAGGGAGTACATGTACGTCTGAGGGAGTATATGTACGTCTGAGGGAGTATATGTACATCTGAGGGAGTATATGTACGTCTGAGGGAGTATATGTACGTCTGAGGGAGTATATGTACGTCTGAGGGAGTATATGTACGTCTGAGGGAGTATATGTACGTCTGAGGGAGTATATGTACGTCTGAGGGAGTATATGTACGTCTGAGGGAGTATATGTGCGTCTGAGGGAGTATATGTACGTCTGAGGGAGTATATGTACGTCTGAGGGAGTATATGTACGTCTGAGGGAGTATATGTACGTCTGAGGGAGTATATGTATGTCTGAGGGAGTATATGTACGTCTGAGGGAGTATATGTACGTCTGAGGGAGTGTATGTACGTCTGAGGGAGTGTATGTACGTCTGAGGGAGTGTATGTACGTCTGAGGGAGTGTATGTACGTCTGAGGGAGTGTATGTACGTCTGAGGGAGTATATGTACGTCTGAGGGAGTGTATGTACGTCTGAGGGAGTGTATGTACGTCTGAGGGAGTGTATGTACGTCTGAGGGAGTGTATGTACGTCTGAGGGAGTGTATGTACGTCTGAGGGAGTATATGTACGTCTGAGGGAGTGTATGTACGTCTGAGGGAGTGTATGTACGTCTGAGGGAGTGTATGTACGTCTGAGGGAGTGTATGTACGTCTGAGGGAGTGTATGTACGTCTGAGGGAGTGTATGTACGTCTGAGGGAGTGTATGTACGTCTGAAGGAGTGTATGTACGTCTGAGGGAGTGTATGTACGTCTGAGGGAGTGTGTGGTGTGGTGAGAGAGTTGAACATGTGAAAGTATCACTGTGTAGGTGTGAGCAAGGCTGAGTGTGTGTTACTGCTGTACCAGTGTTGCTGACACCATCCTATACCCACTGTGTAGGTGTGAGCAAGGCTGAGTATGTGTTACTGCTGTACCAGTGTTGTTGACACCATCCTATACCCACTGTGTAGGTGTGAGCAAGGCTGAGTGTGTGTTACTGCTGTACCAGTGTTGTTGACACCATCCTATACCCACTGTGTAGGTGTGAGCAAGGCTGAGTATGTGTTACTGCTGTACCAGTGTTGCTGACACCATCCTACACCCACTGTGTAGGTGTGAGCAAGGCTGAGTATGTGTTACTGCTGTACCAGTGTTGTTGACACCATCCTATACCCACTGTGTAGGTGTGAGCAAGGCTGAGTATGTGTTACTGCTGTACCAGTGTTGCTGACACCATCCTATACCCACTGTGTAGGTGTGAGCAAGGCTGAGTATGTGTTACTGCTCTACCAGTGTTGCTGACACCATCCTACACGCACTGTGTAGGTGTGAGCAAGGCTGAATGTGTGTTACTGATGTACCAGTGTTGCTGACACCATCCTACACACAACAACCTGGTTGATCACCATGTTCATGTTGAACAGTCTCTAATACATATACAATTGTAGTTAAGTCTAATATTTGCCTGTCTCTGACTGTCTTCAAGACCCCTGGCTGTCTTCAAGACCCCTGGCTGTCTTCAAGACCCCTGGCTGTCTTCAAGACCCCTGGCTGTCTTCAAGACCCCTGGCTGTCTTCAAGACCCCTGGCTGTCTTCAAGACCCCTGGCTGTCTTCAAGACCCCTGGCTGTCTTCAAGACCCCTGGCTATCTTCAAGACCCCTGGCTGTCTTCAAGACCCCTGGCTGTCTTTAAGACCCCTGGCTGTCTTCAAGACCCCTGGCTGTCTTCAAGACCCCTGACTGTCTTCAAGACCCCTGGCTGTCTTCAAGACCCCTGGCTGTCTTCAAGACCCCTGGCTGTCTTCAAGACCCCTGGCTGTCTTCAAGACCCCTGGCTGTCTTCAAGACCCCTGGCTGTCTTCAAGACCCCTGGCTGTCTTCAAGACCCCTGGCTGTCTTCAAGACCCCTGGCTGTCTTCAAGACCCCTGGCTGTCTTTAAGACCCCTGGCTGTCTTCAAGACCCCTGGCTGTCTTCAAGACCCCTGGCTGTCTTCAAGACCCCTGGCTGTCTTCAAGACCCCTGACTGTCTTCAAGACCCCTGGCTGTGTTCAAGACCCCTGGCTGTCCTCAAGACCCCTGGCTGTGTTCAAGACCCCTGGCTGTCTTCAAGACCCCTGATTGTCTTCAAGAAGGAGCTGGATAGGCACCTGAAATCAGTACCTGATCAGCCGGGTTATGGTTCCTACGTCGGTTTACGTGCGGTCCAGTAGTAACAGCCTGGTTGATCAAACCCTGATCCACCATGAGGCCTGGTTACAGACCGGGTCGCGGGGGCGTTGACGCGCGAAACCCTCTCCAGGTATACTCCAGGTATCTCAGAGTGCAGATCTTACATCACCTGCTACAACAGGAACTCTGAAGACAGTATCTCAGAGTGCAGATCTTACATCACCTGCTACAACAGGAACTCTGAAGACAGTATCTCAGAGTGCAGATCTTACATCACCTGCTACAACAGGAACTCTGAAGACAGTATCTCAGAGTGCAGATCTTACATCACCTGCTACAACAGGAACTCTGAAGACAGTATCTCAGAGTGCAGATCTTACATCACCTGCTACAACAGGAACTCTGAAGACAGTATCTCAGAGTGCAGATCTTACATCACCTGCTACAACAGGACCTCTGAAGACAGTATCTCAGAGTGCAGATCTTACATCACCTGCTACAACAGGAACTCTGAAGACAGTATCTCAGAGTGCAGATCTTACATCACCTGCTACAACAGGAACTCTGAAGACAGTATCTCAGAGTGCAGATCTTATATTACCTGCTACAACAGGAACTCTGAAGACAGTATCTCAGAGTGCAGATCTTACATCACCTGCTACAACAGGAACTCTGAAGACAGTATCTCAGAGTCCAGATCTTACATTACCTGCTACAGCAGAACCAGTGTTTATTTCTCTCCTGTGCTCCATAGAGTTATTTGTCTCTTGAGAAATATTAAGAAGAGATGAGGGAAGTGAAAGTTGTGTTCGGTACATTCTCTACACCTCTGCAGTTGTATCAGGTTTAAATGTTGATCACGCAATGTTGAGACCGTGTTGAAGACACAGGTGCGCTGTGTCCTCACCACACACATACTCCCTGGATACTTGCACACATAGATAATACATAACTACTGGATGTATAGGAAGAATAGAGTACATGGGGAAAGACAAGAGAGTAGAGGACTTGGGAGTCCACACTGAGGCTATCTACTGAGAAGAACTATCTACTGCTATCTAGATTAAGAACTCTCTTGCATTATCCAGGTGTGCGAGTCAAGAATAACAAAGCAAAAGGTTCTCTCCCCACCCTGTGGCCATGGTAAGAGGTATAACAATAGTACAAAAATAGAATGTTTGAAGCTAGTAAGAGAGTAATGTTACTTGTAACAAGTGACACAAGGTACTAGAATATAAACTAGAGCAAGAAACACCTCTAATAGAAGGAATGATAATAAAAAAGAAATAAATGATAGTCATAGAGGATAGATTAATGATTATAAGCTGATGGTTATCTTCAGTGTAGACAAATGGTTCAGAGAACAGACAAGTTGATAAACTAGACACATGTGAAACACTTGGGTATCTTTACTGAAGAAATGTTACGCCACACAGTGACTTCATCAGTCCTATACAGAGAAGAATGGTGAACATCAGAAGGACTTTGAGGTAATCAGTCCCTCAGCCTGCGGCTGAGGGACTGATTACCCCAGAGAGTGAGTGAGACAAGAGGGTACAAGGTGAGGTTGACAACTTCCACGAGGTGTTTAGAAGGGGCGTTGGTGTGGGTGTGGGCGTCTGCCAAGGCTGCCAGCTCCTGATGGCCGCCCGCAACCACACTTTAAGGCGGCTTGTATGTGGGCGGAGTGCCCATGGGCGGGCCTGGGCGGCCTTGATATTACAAAATCTACTAACACCCCAACCTGACGTGTTACATTCCCGTATATTGTGCTCTCTCTCTCTCTCTCTCTCTCTCTCTCTCTCTCTCTCTCTCTCTCTCTCTCTCTCTCTCTCTCTCTCTCTCTATCTATCTATCTATCTATCTATATATATATATATATATATATATATATATATATATATATATATATATATATATATATATAATTGTGATCTGCCTGACTACATACCTGTAATAAGAGGCTCTTACAAGCACAGGTTCTTATAACCCAGTATAAGGTACTTACAAGCACAGGTTCTTATAACCCAGTATAAGGTACTTACAAGCACAGGTTCTTATAACCCAGTATAAGGTACTTACAAGCACAGGTTCTTATAACCCAGTATAAGGTACTTACAAGCACAGGTTCTTATAACCCAGTATAAGGTACTTACAAACACAGGTTCTTATAACCCAGTATAAGGTACTTACAAGCACAGGTTCTTATAACCCAGTATAAGGTACTTACAAGCACAGGTTCTTATAACCCAGTATAAGGTACTTACAAGCACAGGTTCTTATAACCCAGTATAAGGTACTTACAAGCACAGGTTCTTATAACCCAGTATAAGGTACTTACAAACACAGGTTCTTATAACCCAGTATAAGGTACTTACAAGCACAGGTTCTTATAACCCAGTATAAGGTACTTACAAGCACAGGTTCTTATAACCCAGTATAAGGTACTTACAAGCACAGGTTCTTATAACCCAGTATAAGGTACTTACAAGCACAGGTTCTTATAACCCAGTATAAGGTACTTACAAGCACAGGTTCTTATAGCCCAGTATAAGGTACTTACAAGCACAGGTTCTTATAACCCAGTATAAGGTACTTACAAGCACAGGTTCTTATAACCCAGTATAAGGTACTTACAAACACAGGTTCTTATAACCCAGTATAAGGTACTTACAAGCACAGGTTCTTATAACCCAGTATAAGGTACTTACAAGCACAGGTTCTTATAACCCAGTATAAGGTACTTACAAGCACAGGTTCTTATAACCCAGTATAAGGTACTTACAAGCACAGGTTCTTATAACCCAGTATAAGGTACTTACAAGCACAGGTTCTTATAGCCCAGTATAAGGTACTTACAAGCACAGGTTCTTATAACCCAGTATAAGGTACTTACAAGCACAGGTTCTTATAACCCAGTATAAGGTACTTACAAGCACAGGTTCTTATAGCCCAGTATAAGGTACTTACAAGCACAGGTTCTTATAACCCAGTATAAGGTACTTACAAGCACAGGTTCTTATAACCCAGTATAAGGTACTTACAAGCACAGGTTCTTATAGCCCAGTATAAGGTACTTACAAGCACAGGTTCTTATAACCCAGTATAAGGTACTTACAAGCACAGGTTCTTATAACCCAGTATAAGGTACTTACAAGCACAGGTTCTTATAGCCCAGTATAAGGTACTTACAAGCACAGGTTCTTATAACCCAGTATAAGGTACTTACAAGCACAGGTTCTTATAACCCAGTATAAGGTACTTACAAGCACAGGTTCTTATAGCCCAGTATAAGGTACTTACAAGCACAGGTTCTTATAACCCAGTATAAGGTACTTACAAGCACAGGTTCTTATAACCCAGTATAAGGTACTTACAAGCACAGGTTCTTATAGCCCAGTATAAGGTACTTACAAGCACAGGTTCTTATAACCCAGTATAAGGTACTTACAAGCACAGGTTCTTATAACCCAGTATAAGGTACTTACAAGCACAGGTTCTTATAGCCCAGTATAAGGTACTTACAAGCACAGGTTCTTATAACCCAGTATAAGGTACTTACAAGCACAGGTTCTTATAACCCAGTATAAGGTACTTACAAGCACAGGTTCTTATAGCCCAGTATAAGGTACTTACAAGCACAGGTTCTTATAACCCAGTATAAGGTACTTACAAGCACAGGTTCTTATAACCCAGTATAAGGTACTTACAAGCACAGGTTCTTATAGCCCAGTATAAGGTACTTACAAGCACAGGTTCTTATAACCCAGTATAAGGTACTTACAAGCACAGGTTCTTATAACCCAGTATAAGGTACTTACAAGCACAGGTTCTTATAACCCAGTATAAGGTACTTACAAACACAGGTTCTTATAGCCCAGTATAAGGTACTTACAAGCACAGGTTCTTATAACCCAGTATAAGGTACTTACAAGCACAGGTTCTTATAACCCAGTATAAGGTACTTACAAGCACAGGTTCTTATAACCCAGTATAAGGTACTTACAAGCACAGGTTCTTATAACCCAGTATAAGGTACTTACAAGCACAGGTTCTTATAGCCCAGTATAAGGTACTTACAAGCACAGGTTCTTATAACCCAGTATAAGGTACTTACAAGCACAGGTTCTTATAACCCAGTATAAGGTACTTACAAGCACAGGTTCTTATAACCCAGTATAAGGTACTTACAAACACAGGTTCTTATAGCCCAGTATAAGGTACTTACAAGCACAGGTTCTTATAACCCAGTATAAGGTACTTACAAGCACAGGTTCTTATAACCCAGTATAAGGTACTTACAAGCACAGGTTCTTATAACCCAGTGTAAGGTAGTTACAAGCACAGGTTCTTATAACCCAGTATAAGGTACTTACAAGCACAGGTTCTTATAACCCAGTATAAGGTACTTACAAGCACAGGTTCTTATAACCCAGTATAAGGTACTTACAAGCACAGGTTCTTATAGCCCAGTATAAGGTACTTACAAGCACAGGTTCTTATAACCCAGTATAAGGTACTTACAAGCACAGGTTCTTATAACCCAGTATAAGGTACTTACAAGCACAGGTTCTTATAACCCAGTATAAGGTACTTACAAACACAGGTTCTTATAACCCAGTATAAGGTACTTACAAGCACAGGTTCTTATAACCCAGTATAAGGTACTTACAAGCACAGGTTCTTATAACCCAGTATAAGGTACTTACAAGCACAGGTTCTTATAACCCAGTATAAGGTACTTACAAGCACAGGTTCTTATAGCCCAGTATAAGGTACTTACAAGCACAGGTTCTTATAACCCAGTATAAGGTACTTACAAGCACAGGTTCTTATAACCCAGTATAAGGTACTTACAAGCACAGGTTCTTATAACCCAGTATAAGGTACTTACAAGCACAGGTTCTTATAACCCAGTATAAGGTACTTACAAGCACAGGTTCTTATAACCCAGTATAAGGTACTTACAAGCACAGGTTCTTATAACCCAGTATAAGGTACTTACAAACACAGGTTCTTATAGCCCAGTATAAGGTACTTACAAGCACAGGTTCTTATAACCCAGTATAAGGTACTTACAAGCACAGGTTCTTATAACCCAGTATAAGGTACTTACAAGCACAGGTTCTTATAACCCAGTATAAGGTACTTACAAGCACAGGTTCTTATAGCCCAGTATAAGGTACTTACAAGCACAGGTTCTTATAACCCAGTATAAGGTACTTACAAGCACAGGTTCTTATAACCCAGTATAAGGTACTTACAAGCACAGGTTCTTATAACCCAGTATAAGGTACTTACAAGCACAGGTTCTTATAACCCAGTATAAGGTACTTACAAGCACAGGTTCTTATAGCCCAGTATAAGGTACTTACAAGCACAGGTTCTTATAGCCCAGTATAAGGTACTTACAAGCACAGGTTCTTATAGCCCAGTATAAGGTACTTACAAGCACAGGTTCTTATAACCCAGTTCTTAAACCCATCAAATCTTGCAGTTTGGATTAGTACCTTAGAATTCAGAAGCCACGTGTGAACCTAACGTGTTCTGTGTACCTAGTGCCTTAATCAGGTGCCTGTGTATCTAGTGCCTTCCTCAGGTGCCTGTGTACCTGGTACCTTCCTCAGGTGTCTGTGCACCTAGAACCTTCCTCAGGTGCCGGTGTACATAGAACCTTCCTCAGGTGCCGGTGTATCTAGTGCCTTCCTCAGGTGCCTGTGTACCTAGAACCTTCCTCAGGTGCCTGTGTACCTAGAACCTTGCTCAGGTGCCTGTGTACCTAGTTCCTTCCTCAGGTGCCTGTGTACCTAGAGCCTTCCTCAGGTGCCTGTGTACCTAGAACCTTCCTCAGGTGCCTGTGTACCTAGTGCCTTCCTCAGGTGCCTGTGTACATAGAGCCTTCCTCAGGTGCCTGTGTGCCTAGTGCCTTCCTCAGGTGCCTGTGTGCGTAGTGCCTTCCTCAGGTGCCTGTGTACCTAGTCTCTCCCTCAGGTGCCTATGTACCTAGTGCCTTCCTCAGGTGCCTCTGTACCTAGAGCCTTCCTCAGGTGCCCGTGTACCAAGCGTCTTCCTCAGATACCTGTGTACCTAGTGCCTTCCTCAGGTGCCTGTATACCTAGAGCCTTCCTCAGGTGCCTATGTACCTAGTGCCTTCCTCAGGTGCCTCTGTACCTAGAGCCTTCCTCAGGTGCCTGTGTACCAAGCGTCTTCCTCAGATGCCTGTGTACCTAGTGCCTTCCTCAGGTGCCTGTATACCTAGAGCCTTCCCCAGGTGCCTGTGTACCTAGTGCCTTCCTCAGGTGCCTGCGTACCTAGTGCCTTCCTCAGGTGCCTGTGTACCCAGAACCTTACTCAGGTGTCTGTGAGCCTAGAACCTTCATCAGGTGATTCCGTAAGTGTCCTGAAGGTGTGCTGAGGACACAGATGTCCCCAGGACACAGGAAGGTAGACACAAGTGTCCCAGGACACAGGAAGGTGGACACAGGTGTCCGAGGACACAGGAAGGTGGACACAAGTGTCCGAGGACACAGGAAGGACTGCAAACCTCACTCAAGGAAAAAGATCTGGGGGTGAGTATAACACCGAGCATATCTCCTGAGGCGCACATCAATCAGATAACTGCTGCAGCATACGGGCGCCTGGCAAACCTACGGATAGCGTTCCGATACCTCAGTAAGGATTCGTTTAAGACTCTGTACACCATCTACGTCAGGCCCATACTGGAGTATGCAGCACCAGTTTGGAATCCACACCTAGTCAAGCACGTCAAGAAATTAGAGAAAGTGCAAAGGTTTGCAACAAGACTAGTCCCAGAGCTACGGGGATTGTCCTATGAAGAAAGGTTGAGGGAAATCGGCCTGACGACACTGGAGGCCAGGAGGGTCAGGGGAGACATGATAACGACATATAAAATACTGCGCGGAATAGACGAGGTGGACAAAGACGGGATGTTCCAGAGATGGGACACAGACACAAGAGGTCACAATTGGAAGTTGAAGACTCAGATGAATCAAAGGGATGTTAGGAAGTATTTCTTCAGTCATAGAGTAGTCAGGCCATGGAATAGCCTAGAAAGTGATGTGGTGGAGGCAGGAACCATACATAGTTTTAAGGCGAGGTATGATAGAGCTCATGGGGCAGGGAGAGAGAGGACCTAGTAGCAATCAGCGAAGAGGCGGGGCCAGGAGCTGTGACTCGACCCCTGCAACCACAAATAGGTGAGTACAAATAGGTGAGTACAAGTGTCCGAGGACACAGGAAGGTGGATACAAGTGTCCCAGCACAGAGGAAGGTGAACACAAGTGTCCGAGGACACAGGAAGGTGGACACAAGCGTCCGAGGACACAGGAAGGTGGACACAAGTGTCCGAGGACACAGGAAGGTGGACACAAGTGTTCGAGGACACAGGAAGGTGGACACAAGTGTTCGAGGACACAGGAAGGTGGACACAAGTGTTCGAGGACACAGGAAGGTGGACACAAGTGTCCCAGGACACAGGAAGGTGGACACAAGTGTTCGAGGACACAGGAAGGTGGACACAAGTGTCCCAGGACACAGGAAGGTGGACACAAGCGTCCGAGGACACAGGAAGGTGGACACAAGTGTCCGAGGACACAGGAAGGTGGACACAAGTGTTCGAGGACACAGGAAGGTGGACACAAGTGTCCCAGGACACAGGAAGGTGGACACAAGTGTTCGAGGACACAGGAAGGTGGACACAAGTGTCCCAGGACACAGGAAGGTGGACACAAGTGTTCGAGGACACAGGAAGGTGGACACAAGTGTCCGAGGACACAGGAAGGTGGACACAAGTGTCCGAGGACACAGGAAGGTGGACACAAGTGTCCGAGGACACAGGAAGGTGGACACAAGTGTCCGAGGACACAGGAAGGTGGACACAAGTGTCCGAGGACACAGGAAAGTGGACACAAGTGTCCCAGGACACAGGAAGGTGGACACAAGTGTCCGAGGACACAGGAAGGTGGACACAAGTGTCCGAGGACACAGGAAGGTGGACCCAAGTGTCCGAGGACACAGGAAGGTGGACACAAGTGTCCGAGGACACAGGAAGGTGGACACAAGTGTCCGAGGACACAGGAAGGTGGACACAAGTGTCCGAGGACACAGGAAGGTGGACACAAGTGTCCGAGGACACAGGAAGGTGGACACAAGTGTCCGAGGACACAGGAAGGTGGACACAAGTGTTCGAGGACACAGGAAGGTGGACACAAGTGTCCCAGGACACAGGAAGGTGGACACAAGTGTTCGAGGACACAGGAAGGTGGACACAAGTGTCCGAGGACACAGGAAGGTGGACACAAGTGTCCCAGGACACAGGAAGGTGGACACAAGTGTCCCAGGACACAGGAAGGTGGACACAAGTGTCCCAGGACACAGGAAGGTGGACACAAGTGTCCCAGGACACAGGAAGGTGGACACAAGTGTCCCAGGACACAGGAAGGTGGACACAAGTGTCCCAGGACACAGGAAGGTGGACACAAGTGTCCCAGGACACAGGAAGGTGGACACAAGTGTCCCAGGACACAGGAAGGGGGACACAAGTGTCCTTGACTCAGGAGTAAAAAATATTCATTATATATTGTTCAGCAGAACAAAAAGTTCTCTAAATTTGGGGTCGATCAAGACTGAATAACTTGTTAATGTTCTGAAGAACAGAAGAACTAGACAACTGAAGAACAGAAGAACTAGACAACTGAAGAACAGAAGAACTAGACAACTGAAGAACAGAAGAACTAGACAACTGAAGAACAGAAGAACTAGACAACTGAAGAACAGAAGAACTAGACAACTGAAGAACAGAAGAACTAGACAACTGAAGAACAGAAGAACTAGACAACTGAAGAACAAAAGAACTAGACAACTGAAGAACAGAAGAACTAGACAACTGAAGAACAGAAGAACTAGACAAATGAAGAACAGAAGAACTGAAGAACTAAAGAACTGAAGAACTATAGAACTGAAGAACTAAGGAACTAAAGAACTAAAGAACTAGAGAACTAAAGAACTAGAGAACTAAAGAACTAAAGAACTAGAGAACTAAAGAACTAGAGAACTAAAGAACTGAAGAACTAGAGAACTAAAGAACTAGAGAACTGAAGAACTAGAGAACTAGAGAACTAAAGAACTAGAGAACTAAAGAACTAGAGAACTAAAGAACTAGAGAACTAAAGAACTAAAGAACTAGAGAATTAAAGAACTAGAAAACTGAAGAACTAGAGAACTAGAGAACTAAAGAACTAGAGAACTAAAGAACTAGAGAACTAAAGAACTAGAGAACTAAAGAACTAGAGAACTAAAGAACTAGAGAACTGAAGAACTAGAGAACTAAAGAACTAGAGAACTAAAGAACTAAAGAACTAAAGAACTAGAGAACTGAAGAACTAGAGAACTAAAGAACTAGAGAACTAAAGAACTAGAGAACTAAAGAACTAAAGAACTAGAGAACTGAAAAACTAGAGAACTAAAGAACTAGAGAACTAAAGAACTAGAGAACTGAAGAACTAGAGAACTAGAGAACTAAAGAACTAAAGAACTAGAGAACTGAAGAACTAGAGAACTGAAGAACTAGAGAACTAAAGAACTAGAGAACTAAAGAACTAGAGAACTAAAGAACTAGAGAACTGAAGAACTAGAGAACTAAAGAACTAGAGAACTGAAGAACTAGAGAACTGAAGAACTAGAGAACTAAAGAACTAGAGAACTAAAGAACTAAAGAACTAGAGAACTGAAGAACTAGAGAACTAAAGAACTAAAGAACTAGAGAACTAAAGAACTAGAGAACTAAAGAACTAGAGAACTAAAGAACTAAAGAACTAGAGAACTGAAGAACTAGAGAACTAAAGAACTAGAGAACTAAAGAACTAGAGAACTAAAGAACTAGAGAACTGAAGAACTAGAGAACTAAAGAACTAAAGAACTAGAGAACTGAAGAACTAGAGAACTAAAGAACTAGAGAACTGAAGAACTAGAGAACTGAAGAACTAGAGAACTAGAGAACTAAAGAACTAGAGAACTAAAGAACTAGACAACTAAAGAACGAGAGAACTAAAGAACTAGAGAACTAAAGAACTAGAGAACTAAAGAACTAAAGAACTAGAGAACTAAAGAACTAAAGAACTAGAGAACTAAAGAACTAAAGAACTAGAGAACTAAAGAACTAGAGAACTAAAGAACTAGAGAACTAAAGAACTAGAGAACTGAAGAACTAGAGAACTAAAGAACTAGAGAACTGAAGAACTAGAGAACTAAAGAACTAGAGAACTAAAGAACTAAAGAACTAGAGAACTAAAGAACTAAAGAACTAGAGAACTAAAGAACTAGAGAACTAAAGAACTAGAGAACTGAAGAACTAGAGAACTAAAGAACTAGAGAACTGAAGAACTAGAGAACTAAAGAACTAGAGAACTAAAGAACTAAAGAACTAGAGAACTAAAGAACTAGAGAACTAAAGAACTAAAGAACTAGAGAACTAAAGAACTAGAGAACTAAAGAACTAGAGAACGAAAGAACTAGAGAACTGAAGAACTAGAGAACTGAAGAACTAGAAAACTAAAGAACTAGACAACTAAAGAACTAGAGAACTGAAGAACTAGAGAACTGAAGAACTAGAGAACTAAAGAACTAGAGAACTAAAGAACTAAAGAACTAGAGAACTAAAGAACTAGAGAACTAAAGAACTAGAGAACTAAAGAACTAGAGAACTGAAGAACTAGAGAACTAAAGAACTAAAGAACTAGAGAACTAAAGAACTAGAGAACTAAAGAACTAAAGAACTAGAGAACTAAAGAAATAGAGAACTAAAGAACTAGAGAACTGAAGAACTAGAGAACTAAAGAACTAAAGAACTAGAGAACTAAAGAACTAGAGAACTAAAGAACTAAAGAACTAGAGAACTAAAGAACTAGAGAACTAAAGAACTAGAGAACTAAAGAACTAGAGAACTGAAGAACTAGAGAACTAAAGAACTAAAGAACTAGAGAACTAAAGAACTAGAGAACTAAAGAACTAAAGAACTAGAGAACTAAAGAACTAAAGAACTAGAGAACTAAAGAACTAGAGAACTAAAGAACTAAAGAACTAGAGAACTAAAGAACTAGAGAACTAAAGAACTAAAGAACTAGAGAACTAAAGAACTAAAGAACTAGAGAACTAAAGAACTAGAGAACTAAAGAACTAGAGAACTAAAGATCTAAAGAACTAGAGAACTAAAGAACTAGAGAACTAAAGAACTAGAGAACTAAAGAACTAGAGAACTAAAGAACTAGAGAACTAAAGATCTAAAGAACTAGAGACCTAAAGAACTAGAGAACTAAAGAACTAGAGAACTAAAGAACTAGAGAACTAAAGATCTAAAGAACTAGAGAACTAAAGATCTAAAGAACTAGAGAACTAAAGACCTAAAGAACTAGAGAACTAAAGAACTAGAGAACTAAAGAACTAAAGAACTAGAGAACTAAAGAACTAGAGAACTAAAGAACTAAAGAACTAGAGAACTAAAGAACTAGAGAACTAAAGAACTAGAGAACTAAAGAACTAGAGAACTAAAGATCTAAAGAACTAGAGAACTAAAGATCTAAAGAACTAGAGAACTAAAGACCTAAAGAACTAGAGAACTAAAGAACTAGAGAACTAAAGAACTAAAGAACTAGAGAACTAAAGAACTAGAGAACTAAAGAACTAAAGAACTAGAGAACTAAAGAACTAAAGAACTAGAGAACTAAAGAACTAAAGAACTAGAGAACTAAAGAACTAGAGAACTAAAGAACTAAAGAACTAGAGAACTAAAGAACTAGAGAACTAAAGAACTAAAGAACTAGAGAACTAAAGAACTAAAGAACTAGAGAACTAAAGAACTAAAGAACTAGAGAACTAAAGAACTAAAGAACAAGAGAACTAAAGAACTAAAGAACTAGAGAACTAAAGAACTAAAGAACTAGAGAACTAAAGAACTAGAGAACTAAAGAACTAAAGAACTAGAGAACTAAAGAACTAAAGAACTAGAGAACTAAAGAACTAGAGAACTAAAGAACTATAGAACTAGAGAACTAAAGAACTAGAGAACTAAAGAACTAAAGAACTAGAGAACTAAAGAACTAGAGAACTGAAGAACTAGAGAACTAAAGAACTAGAGAACTAAAGAACTAGAGAACTAAAGAACTAAAGAACTAGAGAACTAAAGAACTAGAGAACTAAAGAACTAAAGAACTAGAGAACTAAAGAACTAGAGAACTAAAGAACTAAAGAACTAGAGAACTAAAGAACTAGAGAACTGAAGAACTAGAGAACTAAAGAACTAGAGAACTAAAGAACTAGAGAACTAAAGAACTAGAGAACTGAAGAACTAGAGAACTAAAGAACTAAAGAACTAGAGAACTGAAGAACTAGAGAACTAAAGAACTAAAGAACTAGAGAACTAAAGAACTAAAGAACTAGAGAACTAAAGAACTAGAGAACTAAAGAACTAGAGAACTAAAGAACTAGAGAACTGAAGAACTAGAGAACTAAAGAACTAGAGAACTGAAGAACTAGAGAACTAAAGAACTAGAGAACTAAAGAACTAAAGAACTAGAGAACTAAAGAACTAGAGAACTAAAGAACTAAAGAACTAGAGAACTAAAGACCTAAAGAACTAGAGAACTAAAGAACTAGAGAACTAAAGAACTAAAGAACTAGAGAACTAAAGAACTAGAGAACTAAAGAACTAAAGAACTAGAGAACTAAAGAACTAAAGAACTAGAGAACTAAAGAACTAAAGAACTAGAGAACTAAAGAACTAGAGAACTAAAGAACTAAAGAACTAGAGAACTAAAGAACTAGAGAACTAAAGAACTAAAGAACTAGAGAACTAAAGAACTAAAGAACTAGAGAACTAAAGAACTAAAGAACTAGAGAACTAAAGAACTAAAGAACTAGAGAACTAAAGAACTAAAGAACTAGAGAACTAAAGAACTAAAGAACTAGAGAACTAAAGAACTAGAGAACTAAAGAACTAAAGAACTAGAGAACTAAAGAACTAAAGAACTAGAGAACTAAAGAACTAGAGAACTAAAGAACTAAAGAACTAGAGAACTAAAGAACTAGAGAACTAAAGAACTAAAGAACTAGAGAACTAAAGAACTATAGAACTATAGAACTAAAGAACTAGAGAACTACAGAACTATAGAACTAGAGAACTAAAGAACTAAAGAACTAGAGAACTAAAGAACTAGAGAACTAAAGAACTAAAGAACTAGAGAACTAAAGAACTAGAGAACTAAAGAACTAAAGAACTAGAGAACTAAAGAACTAGAGAACTGAAGAACTAGAGAACTAAAGAACGAGAACTAGAGAACGAGAACTAGAGAACGAGAACTAGAGAACTAAAGAACGAGAACTAGAGAACGAGAACTAGAGAACTAAAGAACTAAGAACTAAAGAACTAGAGAACTAGAGAACTAAAGAACTAGAGAACTAAAGAACTAGAGAACTAAAGAACTAGAGAACTAAAGAACTAAAGAACTAGAGAACTAAAGAACTAGAGAACTAAAGAACTAGAGAACTAAAGAACTAGAGAACTAAAGAACTAGAGAACTAAAGAACTAGAGAACTAAAGAACTAGAGAACTAAAGAACTAAAGAACTAGAGAACTAAAGAACTAGAGAACTAAAGAACTAAAGAACTAGAGAACTAAAGAACTAAAGAACTAGAG
Source organism: Cherax quadricarinatus (assembly GCF_038502225.1). Taxonomy (NCBI): domain Eukaryota; kingdom Metazoa; phylum Arthropoda; class Malacostraca; order Decapoda; family Parastacidae; genus Cherax; species Cherax quadricarinatus. Next base: position 2,254,425 of record NC_091335.1, read on the forward strand.
AACTAAAGAACTAAAGAACTAAAGAACTAGAGAACTAAAGAACTAGAGAACTGAAGAACTAGAGAACTAAAGAACTAGAGAACTAAAGAACTAGAGAACTAAAGAACTAGAGAACTAAAGAACTAGAGAACTAAAGAACTAAAGAACTGAAGAACTAGAGAACTAAAGAACTAGAGAACTAAAGAACTAAAGAACTAAAGAACTAGAGAACTAAAAAACTAAAGAACTAGAGAACTAAAGAACTAGAGAACTAAAGAACTAAAGAACTAGAGAACTAATGAACTAGAGAACTAAAGAACTAGAGAACTAAAGAACTAAAGAACTAGAGAACTAAAGAACTAGAGAACTAAAGAACTAGAGAACTAAAGAACTAGAGAACTAAAGAACTAAAGAACTAGAGAACTAAAGAACTAAAGAACTAGAGAACTAAAGAACTAGAGAACTAAAAAACTAGAGAACTGAATAATTAAAGAACTAGAGAACTGGAGAACTAAAGAACTAGAGAACTGGAGAACTAAAGAACTAAAGAACTAGAGAACTAAAGAACTAAAGAACTAGAGAACTAAAGAACTAAAGAACTAAAGAACTAGAGAACTGAATAACTAAAGAACTAGAGAACTGAATAACTAAAGAACTAGAGAACTGAATAACTAAAGAACTAGAGAACTGGAGAACTAAAGAACTAGAGAACTGGAGAACTAAAGAACTAAAGAACTAGAGAACTAGAGAACTAAAGAACTAAAGAACTAGAGAACTGTATAACTAAAGAACTAGAGAACTAAAGAACTAAAGAACTAGAGAACTGAATAACTAAACAACTAGAGAACTGAATAACTAAAGAACTAGAGAACTAAAGAACTAAAGAACCAGAGAACTAGAGAACTAAAGAACTAGAGAACTAGAGAACTAAAGAACTAAAGAACTAGAGAACTGAATAACTAAAGAACTAGAGAACTAAAGAACTAAGGAACTAGAGAACTAGAGAACTAAAGAACTAAAGAACTAGAGAACTGAATAACTAAAGAACTAGAGAACTAAAGAACTAAAGAACTAGAGAACTGAATAACTAAAGAACTAGAGAACTGAATAACTAAAGAACTAGAGAACTAAAGAACTAAAGAACTAGAGAACTAAAGAACTAAAGAACTAGAGAACTGAATAACTAAAGAACTAGAGAACTAAAGAAATAAAGAACTAGAGAACTGAATAACTAAAGAACTAGATAACTAAAGAACTAGAGAACTAAAGAACTAAAGAACTAGAGAACTGAATAACTAAAGAACTAGAGAACTAAAGAACTAAAGAACTAGAGAACTGAATAACTAAAGAACTAGAGAACTGAATAACTAAAGAACTAGAGAACTGAATAACTAAAGAACTTGAGAACTGGAGAACATAAGAACTATAGAACTGGAGAACATAAGAACTATAGAACTGGAGAACATAAGAACACAGACGGTATTACTGAGTAGTCAGGACAGAGTTACTGTTGAACTCACGTATTTGTGGTTGCAGGGGTCGAGTCACAGCTCCTGGCCCCGCTTCTGTGTGTGTATTTATTTAGACTGAGAATATCCATGCAGGTCCAGTGGACCCGGTCCAGTGGACCTGGTCTAGTGGACCTGGTCCAGTGAATCCGGTTCAGTGAACCCGGTCCACTGAACCTGGTCTAGTGGACCTGGTTTAGTGGACCTGGGCCAGTGGACCCGGTTCAGTGGAACTGGACCTTGTGGCTGGTACAGTGACACTTCCCCCGTATTGGAACCTGGTTCAGTGGACCTGGTTCAGTGGACCTGGTTCAGTGGACCTGGTTCAGTGGACCTGGTTCAGTGAATCTGGTTCAGTGGACCTGGTTCAGTGGACCTGGTTCAGTGAACCTGGTTCAGTGGACCTGGTTCAGTGGACCTGGTTCAGTGGACCTGGTTCAGTGGACCTGGTTCAGTGGACCTGGTTCATTGGACCTGGTTCAGTGGACCTGGTTCAGTGGACCTGGTTCAGTGAACCTGGTTCAGTGGACCTGGTTCAGTGGACCTGGTTCAGTGGACCTGGTTCAGTGGATCTGGCTCGGTGGTCCTGGTTCAGTGGACCTGGTTCATTGGACCTGGTTCAGTGGACCTGGTTCAGTGGACCTGGTTCAGTGGACCTGGTTCAGTGGACCTGGTTCAGTGGACCTGGTTCAGTGGATCTGGCTCGGTGGTCCTGGTTCAGTGGACCTGGTTCATTGGACCTGGTTCAGTGGACCTGGTTCAGTGGACCTGTTTCAGTGGACCTGGTTCAGTGGACCTGGTTCAGTGGACCTGGTTCAGTGGATCTGGCTCGGTGGTCCTGGTTCTTGAAGTTTTATCAGCGGCTTCTAATGGTTCTGAACCTCCTGTGGTTCACTTTTAATTATTAATTAAGACAGCGTCTGACACTGTCAGGAGAACGTTCTTTAAAGTCGTCAGCAGCAACACACTCACAGGTGGTCGTCAGCAGCAACACACAGGTGGTCGTCAGCAGCAACACACAGCTGGTCGTCAGCAGCAACACACAGGTGGTCGTCAGCATCAACACACACAGGTGGTCGTCAGCAGCAACACACTCACAGGTGGTCGTCAGCAGCAACACACTCACAGGTGGTCGTCAGCAGCAACACACAGGTGGTCGTCAGCAGCAACACACAGGTGGTCGTCAGCAGCAACACACAGCTGGTCGTCAGCAGCAACACACAGGTGGTCGTCAGCAGCAACACACAGGTAGTCGTCAGCAGCAACACACAGGTAGTCGTCAGCAGCAACACACAGGTGGTCGTCAGCAGCAACACACAGGTAGTCGTCAGCAGCAACACACAGGTGGTCGTCAGCAGCAACACACAGCTGGTCGTCAGCAGCAACACACAGGTGGTCGTCAGCAGCAACACACAGCTGGTCGTCAGCAGCAACACACAGGTGGTCGTCAGCATCAACACACACAGGTGGTCGTCAGCAGCAACACACTCACAGGTGGTCGTCAGCAGCAACACACTCACAGGTGGTCGTCAGCAGCAACACACAGGTGGTCGTCAGCATCAACACACACAGGTGGTCGTCAGCAGCAACACACAGGTGGTCGTCAGCAGCAACACACACACACAGGTGGTCGTCAGCAGCAACATACAGGTGGTCGTCAGCAACACAGGTCTTGAAGATCCTACGCGACAAGTTTGATCCTACAACACAGGTCTTGAAGATCCCACGCGACAAGTTTGATCCTACAACACACGTCTTGAAGATCCTACGAGACAACATTATAAAGGATCTGAGAGATTCATCCAAGAGTCCTACGGTTGAGTCATATATGCGTCTAAAATGTCAAGAAAGCCATGATGCTGCCTCCTACAAGGACTCTGCCACAGAGATCCTTTTAAACAGCACTTAGGACTCAATACACGACCTTCCAGCCGGCATGTAGGACTCTGTGTGGACCTCTGAAGGAGGTCCTGCGGTGGAAAGCTTGGTACACACCTACACAGCACGTAGGACTTTGTGCGTGTCCTTGGTACAGCATTTGGGACTCTGTGTCTCTTCCTGAAGGACTCCGTTATGAAGAGCCCGACGTAGGCTCTGCAGGAGGCAGGAGGGCCTCCTTGTGTATATTTACGGAGGTAGGATGGGAGTTAAGGACTGGAGTCTGGCCTCCTGTACACCATATTAGCTTCTACAATGTGGGTCACAGTCAACTTTCCACGCTTTTACATGTGGGTTCACACCTGCGTCTCTCGCCTCACTTTCAGCCTTACCGTCTACGTTCCTGTCTTCACTAGGACAAGAGACGTCGTCAGGAGGTCTTAGAGGCGGCCACAGAAGCGTACTCTGCGGCAGGTGGTTGATCCTTCCTGTGAGGGTTCACAACTTTCATTTTCAACTGTGGCTGCCGTGACTAACAGGAGAGTTGAGTGTAAAACCTCATCATCTTATGTGACACTCTTATTCTCTCTTATTACCCTTGAGTTAATGTTTCTTGAGTATCTCTTATCATCATAGAGTCAGTTAGGTGCAGTTGTTGAAGCCTAGCTCCAACAACTGCACCAATCACCAACACCTGCACCCTCATTACCACCAAACTCACACAATATTTCCTCCAGGTCTCCCTCTTACAGACGATAAACACACTTCAACATTCATATTTCCCCACAAGAACAAGACGAAGTAAACATGACGTGTGATAGACATACCTGTAGCCATGCTGACGAAGGCTACACCCCCCTATAGTCCTCACCCGACGGAGCCTTGCAGACACCAGGCACTCACTGAACTTTCAACACTCACACTGAACACCTTGATGAAGTCACCTGGCCAACACCTGCCTCCCACACACACCTCCAGTCTTACCTCAAACACCCCCACACGAATCCTTTATTTATCTACTTATCAGCTTCCTCCTGCCCTCCTTCTCACTTCCAGCGTCAGCAGATGTTATCTACGATGTGTGTGAGGGGGAATTATGCGTAGGAAATGGTTATTCGAGGTATAGAAATATGTTTGGAGAAAAGTAGAGGAAGATTTGTGGAAGTTATGTCGCCTCAAGACCCGTAAGCCAGGTCACGTGACAACGAAGAACGCGCTGATTGGTCAAGAGAGTGAGGTGGGCGGACCCAGGCGTCAGCCAAGGTGGAGTGCTGTAGACCAACTCCATCACTTCTCCATCACTCCATCACTGCTCCATCATTACTCCAACACTCTATTCCTTCACTTGGCCACCATCACCAGTGTCCACAAAGTCCTTTTTCCCATTTCAAAAACTTTCTTCACTAACGTAGCGAGAGGACACCGTTGTTACAAGATTACTGCAACTTTATTGCCACACCATCAACGTCCCTGGCACATACACTCTGATAGCCCATCAGTGTGGCCCCATCAATATGGCCCCATCAATATGGCCCCATCAATATGGTCCCATCAATATGGTCCCATCAATATGGCCCCATCAATATGGCCCCATCAATATGGTCCCATCAATATGGCCCCATCAATATGGGCCCATCACCACCACTACCACAATCACCACCATCATCACCGCCACTATCACCATCACCACTATCACCACCACTATCACCACCACTATCACCACCACCATCACCACTATCATCACTACCATCATCACCACCACCACCACCATAACCACCACCACCACTACCACTATCACCACCACCACCATCACCACCTTGACCTCGTGTCCTTCATGACAGTTTCCTCACACAGTCAGGGTCAACATTTATCATCATTCTCACTACTCATCATTCTCACCAATCATTCTCACTCTTGATCATTCTCAATGATGTCACATTTCGTAATTTCTAAACACAAACAGTTTATTAAGTCTTACAGAGTATAGGTCATTAATACCTGTGATAAACACGACACACCTGGACACACTACAGGTGTGGGTAAACAAGTGACTTCTCCAGGTGTAGCAGAATAGGTACAAGATTGTCTCAAGTGGAGGAGGAGAAGGAAGACCGGACGCGGAGTACAGCCTGGGTGAAGAGGTGTAAATATCAGTGAGTATAAAGGACCTGGTGTAAGTATGACACCGAACATATCACCAGAAACACACATTAAGATAAGATACTTTATGATAGCATAATACAATGTTTGTATAGAGGCCATGTGGGTGTACACACCGGAAGTTCATTAATATGTAGACTATTTCTCGCTAACTTAGATTAATAAGACAATGACTAAGTTAGTGGTGTTATATACAGTCTTTAAGGTGGTTGTTAATATAAGTTTGGGAGTTATAATGAGGACATGAGAAGTGAATGTCATGTTAGTACATGTTATGTGGCTCTTATCAAGTTTGATTGTTTAAATATTACAATATTGACTATGATTGTAGGTTGTGAGGGTTCCAGCATGTTATAATGGTGACACAATCAGTGTTTTAATGGTTGTGAGGGTTCCAGCATGTTATAATGGTGACACAATCAGTGTTTTAATGGTTGTGAGGGTTCTATCATGTTATAATGGTGACACAATCAGTGTTTTAATGGTTGTGAGGGTTCTATCATGTTATAATGGTGACACAATCAGTGTTTTAATGGTTGTGAGGGTTCCAGCATGTTATAATGGTGACACAATCAGTGTTTTAATGGTTGTGAGGGTTCTATCATGTTATAATGGTGACACAATCAGTGTTTTAATGGTTGTGAGGGTTCCAGCATGTTATAATGGTGACACAATCAGTGTTTTAATGGTTGTGAGGGTTCTATCATGTTATAATGGTGACACAATCAGTGTTTTAATGGTTGTGAGGGTTCCAGCATGTTATAATGGTGACACAATCAGTGTTTTAATGGTTGTGAGGGTTCCAGCATGTTATAATGGTGACACAATCAGTGTTTTAATGGTTGTGAGAGTTCCAGCATGTTATAATGGTGACACAATCAGTGTTTTAATGGTTGTGAGGGTTCCAACATGTTATAATGGTGACACAATCAGTGTTTTAATGGTTGTGAGGGTTCCAACATGTTATAATGGTGACACAATCAGTGTTTTAATGGTTGTGAGGGTTCCAGCATGTTATAATGGTGACACAATCAGTGTTTTAATGGTTGTGAGAGTTCCAGCATGTTATAATGGTGACACAATCAGTGTTTTAATGGTTGTGAGGGTTCCAGCATGTTATAATGGTGACACAATCAGTGTTTTAATGGTTGTGAGAGTTCCAGCATGTTATAATGGTGACACAATCAGTGTTTTAATGGTTGTGAGGGTTCCAACATGTTATAATGGTGACACAATCAGTGTTTTAATGGTTGTGAGAGTTCCAGCATGTTATAATGGTGACACAATCAGTGTTTTAATGGTTGTGAGGGTTCCAACATGTTATAATGGTGACACAATCAGTGTTTTAATGGTTGTGAGAGTTCCAGCATGTTATAATGGTGACACAATCAGTGTTTTAATGGTTGTGAGAGTTCCAGCATGTTATAATGGTGACACAATCAGTGTTTTAATGGTTGTGAGGGTTCCAACATGTTATAATGGTGACACAATCAGTGTTTTAATGGTTGTGAGAGTTCCAGCATGTTATAATGGTGACACAATCAGTGTTTTAATGGTTGTGAGAGTTCCAGCATGTTATAATGGTGACACAATCAGTGTTTTAATGGTTGTGAGAGTTCCAGCATGTTATAATGGTGACACAATCAGTGTTTTAATGGTTGTGAGGGTTCCAACATGTTATAATGGTGACACAATCAGTGTTTTAATGGTTGTGAGGGTTCCAGCATGTTATAATGGTGACACAATCAGTGTTTTAATGGTTGTGAGAGTTCCAGATACTAAGAACAAGATGAGAATACAGGTGTATAGCTGTCACAGGTGTTGG
>NC_091335.1:2269274-2274274 GCF_038502225.1 Cherax quadricarinatus
GGTCAACTGACTCTGGTTCTGAGTCACTTCCAGGTCAACTGACTCTGGTTCTGAGTCACTTCCAGGTCAACTGACTCTGGTTCTGAGTCACTTCCAGGTCAACTGACTCTGGTTCTGAGTCACTTCCAGGTCAACTGACTCTGGTTCTGAGTCACTTCCAGGTCAACTGACTCTGGTTTTGAGTCACTTCCAGGTCAACTGACTCTGGTTTTGAGTCACTTCCAGGTCAACTGACTCTGGTTCTGAGTCACTTCCAGGTCAACTGACTCTGGTTTTGAGTCACTTCCAGGTCAACTGACTCTGGTTTTGAGTCACTTCCATGTCAACTGACTCTGGTTTTGAGTCACTTCCAGGTCAACTGACTCTGGTTTTGAGTCACTTCCAGGTCAACTGACTCTGGTTCTGAGTCACTTCCAGGTCAACTGACTCAGGTTCTGAGTCACTTCCAGGTCAATTGACTCTGGTTCTGAGTCACTTCCAGGTCAACTGACTCAAGTTCTGAGTCACTTCCAGGTCAACTGACTCTGGTTTTGAGTCACTTCCAGGTCAACTGACTCTGGTTCTGAGTCACTTCCAGGTCAACTGACTCAGGTTCTGAGTCACTTCCAGATCAACTGACTCTGGTTCTGAGTCACTTCCAGGTCAACTGACTCTGGTTCTGAGTCACTTCCAGGTCAACTGACTCTGGTTCTGAGTCACTTCCAGGTCAACTGACTCTGGTTTTGAGTCACTTCCAGGTCAACTGACTCTGGTTCTGAGTCACTTCCAGGTCAACTGACTCTGGTTTTGAGTCACTTCCAGGTCAACTGACTCTGGTTCTGAGTCACTCCCAGGTCGACTGACTCTGGTTCTGAGTCACTCCCAGGTCAACTGACTCAGGTTCTGAGTCACTCCCAGGTCAACTGACTCAGGTTCTGAGTCACTCCCAGGTCAACTGACTCATGTTCTGAGTCACTCCCAGGTCAACTGACTCAGGTTCTGAGTCACTCCCAGGTCAACTGACTCAGGTTCTGAGTCACTCCCAGGTCAACTGACTCAGGTTCTGAGTCACTCCCAGGTCAACTGACTCAGGTTCTGAGTCACTTCCAGGTCAACTGACTCAGGTTCTGAGTCACTCCCAGGTCAACTGACTCAGGTTCTGAGTCACTCCCAGGTCAACTGACTCAGGTTCTGAGTCACTTCCAGGTCAACTGACTCAGGTTCTGAGTCACTTCCAGGTCAACTGACTCAGGTTCTGAGTCACTTCCAGGTCAACTGACTCTGGTTCTGAGTCACTTCCAGGTCGACTGACTCTGGTTGTGAGTCACTTCCAGGTCAACTGACTCTGGTTCTGAGTCACTTCCAGGTCAACTGACTCTGGTTCTGAGTCACTTCCAGGTCAACTGACTCTGGTTCTGAGTCACTTCCAGGTCAACTGACTCTGGTTCTGAGTCACTTCCAGGTCAACTGACTCTGGTTCTGAGTCACTTCCAGGTCAACTGACTCTGGTTCTGAGTCACTTCCAGGTCAACTGACTCTGGTTCTGAGTCACTTCCAGGTCAACTGACTCTGGTTCTGAGTCACTTTCAGGTCAACTGACTCTGGTTCTGAGTCACTTCCAGGTCAACTGACTCAGGTTCTGAGTCACTTCCAGGTCAACTGACTCAGGTTCTGAGTCACTCCCAGGTCAACTGACTCAGGTTCTGAGTCACTTCCAGGTCAACTGACTCAGGTTCTGAGTCACTCCCAGGTCAACTGACTCAGGTTCTGAGTCACTCCCAGGTCAACTGACTCTGGTTCTGAGTCACTTCCAGGTCAACTGACTCAGGTTCTGAGTCACTTCCAGGTCAACTGACTCTGGTTCTGAGTCACTTCCATGTCAACTGACTCTGGTTTTGAGTCACTTCCAGGTCAACTGACTCTGGTTTTGAGTCACTTCCAGGTCAACTGACTCTGGTTCTGAGTCACTTCCAGGTCAACTGACTCTGGTTTTGAGTCACTTCCAGGTCAACTGACTCTGGTTTTGAGTCACTTCCAGGTCAACTGACTCTGGTTTTGAGTCACTTCCAGGTCAACTGACTCTGGTTCTGAGTCACTTCCAGGTCAACTGACTCTGGTTTTGAGTCACTTCCAGGTCAACTGACTCTGGATTTGAGTCACTTCCATGTCAACTGACTCTGGTTTTGAGTCACTTCCAGGTCAACTGACTCTGGTTTTGAGTCACTTCCAGGTCAACTGACTCTGGTTCTGAGTCACTTCCAGGTCAACTGACTCAGGTTCTGAGTCACTTCCAGGTCAATTGACTCTGGTTCTGAGTCACTTCCAGGTCAACTGACTCAAGTTCTGAGTCACTTCCAGGTCAACTGACTCTGGTTTTGAGTCACTTCCAGGTCAACTGACTCTGGTTCTGAGTCACTTCCAGGTCAACTGACTCAGGTTCTGAGTCACTTCCATATCAACTGACTCTGGTTCTGAGTCACTTCCAGGTCAACTGACTCTGGTTCTGAGTCACTTCCAGGTCAACTGACTCTGGTTCTGAGTCACTTCCAGGTCAACTGACTCTGGTTTTGAGTCACTTCCAGGTCAACTGACTCTGGTTCTGAGTCACTTCCAGGTCAACTGACTCTGGTTTTGAGTCACTTCCAGGTCAACTGACTCTGGTTCTGAGTCACTCCCAGGTCGACTGACTCTGGTTCTGAGTCACTCCCAGGTCAACTGACTCAGGTTCTGAGTCACTCCCAGGTCAACTGACTCAGGTTCTGAGTCACTCCCAGGTCAACTGACTCAGGTTCTGAGTCACTCCCAGGTCAACTGACTCAGGTTCTGAGTCACTCCCAGGTCAACTGACTCAGGTTCTGAGTCACTTCCAGGTCAACTGACTCAGGTTCTGAGTCACTCCCAGGTCAACTGACTCAGGTTCTGAGTCACTTCCAGGTCAACTGACTCAGGTTCTGAGTCACTCCCAGGTCAACTGACTCAGGTTCTGAGTCACTCCCAGGTCAACTGACTCAGGTTCTGAGTCACTTCCAGGTCAACTGACTCAGGTTCTGAGTCACTTCCAGGTCAACTGACTCAGGTTCTGAGTCACTTCCAGGTCAACTGACTCTGGTTCTGAGTCACTTCCAGGTCGACTGACTCTGGTTGTGAGTCACTTCCAGGTCAACTGACTCTGGTTCTGAGTCACTTCCAGGTCAACTGACTCTGGTTCTGAGTCACTTCCAGGTCAACTGACTCTGGTTCTGAGTCACTTCCAGGTCAACTGACTCTGGTTCTGAGTCACTTCCAGGTCAACTGACTCTGGTTCTGAGTCACTTCCAGGTCAACTGACTCTGGTTCTGAGTCACTTCCAGGTCAACTGACTCTGGTTCTGAGTCACTTCCAGGTCAACTGACTCTGGTTCTGAGTCACTTCCAGGTCAACTGACTCTGGTTCTGAGTCACTTCCAGGTCAACTGACTCAGGTTCTGAGTCACTTCCAGGTCAACTGACTCAGGTTCTGAGTCACTCCCAGGTCAACTGACTCAGGTTCTGAGTCACTTCCAGGTCAACTGACTCAGGTTCTGAGTCACTCCCAGGTCAACTGACTCAGGTTCTGAGTCACTCCCAGGTCAACTGACTCTGGTTCTGAGTCACTTCCAGGTCAACTGACTCAGGTTCTGAGTCACTCCCAGGTCAACTGACTCAGGTTCTGAGTCACTTCCAGGTCAACTGACTCAGGTTCTGAGTCACTCCCTGGTCAACTGACTCAGGTTCTGAGTCACTCCCAGGTCAACTGACTCTGGTTCTGAGTCACTTCCAGGTCAACTGACTCTGGTTCTGAGTCACTCCCAGGTCAACTGACTCTGGTTCTGAGTCACTCCCAGGTCAACTGACTCTGGTTCTGAGTCACTTCCAGGTCAACTGACTCTGGTTCTGAGTCACTCCCAGGTCAACTGACTCTGGTTCTGAGTCACTTCCAGGTCAACTGACTCTGGTTCTGAGTCACTCCCAGGTCGACTGACTCTGGTTCTGAGTCACTCCCAGGTCAACTGACTCTGGTTCTGAGTCACTCCCAGGTCAACTGACTCAGGTTCTGAGTCACTCCCAGGTCAACTGACTCAGGTTCTGAGTCACTCCCAGGTCGACTGACTCAGGTTCTGAGTCACTCCCAGGTCAACTGACTCAGGTTCTGAGTCACTCCCAGGTCAACTGACTCAGGTTCTGAGTCACTTCCAGGTCAACTGACTCAGGTTCTGAGTCACTTCCAGGTCAACTGACTCTGGTTCTGAGTCACTCCCAGGTCAACTGACTCTGGTTCTGAGTCACTTCCAGGTCAACTGACTCTGGTTCTGAGTCACTTCCAGGTCAACTGACTCAGGTTCTGAGTCACTTCCAGGTCAACTGACTCAGGTTCTGAGTCACTCCCAGGTCAACTGACTCAGGTTCTGAGTCACTTCCAGGTCAACTGACTCAGGTTCTGAGTCACTCCCAGGTCAACTGACTCAGGTTCTGAGTCACTCCCAGGTCAACTGACTCTGGTTCTGAGTCACTTCCAGGTCAACTGACTCAGGTTCTGAGTCACTCCCAGGTCAACTGACTCAGGTTCTGAGTCACTTCCAGGTCAACTGACTCAGGTTCTGAGTCACTCCCTGGTCAACTGACTCAGGTTCTGAGTCACTCCCAGGTCAACTGACTCTGGTTCTGAGTCACTTCCAGGTCAACTGACTCTGGTTCTGAGTCACTCCCAGGTCAACTGACTCTGGTTCTGAGTCACTCCCAGGTCAACTGACTCTGGTTCTGAGTCACTTCCAGGTCAACTGACTCTGGTTCTGAGTCACTCCCAGGTCAACTGACTCTGGTTCTGAGTCACTTCCAGGTCAACTGACTCTGGTTCTGAGTCACTCCCAGGTCGACTGACTCTGGTTCTGAGTCACTCCCAGGTCAACTGACTCTGGTTCTGAGTCACTCCCAGGTCAACTGACTCAGGTTCTGAGTCACTCCCAGGTCAACTGACTCAGGTTCTGAGTCACTCCCAGGTCGACT
>NC_091335.1:2279274-2291774 GCF_038502225.1 Cherax quadricarinatus
GAGGACATCAAGTATGAGAGTCCCCTAGGAGCTAGCGACCACGTGGTTCTGTGCTTTGAATACATAGTAGAGCTGCAAGTGGAGAGAATAACAGGAGTAGAATGGGAAAAGCCTGACTATAAAAGAGGGGACTACATAGGGTTGAAGAACTTCCTGCGGGAGGTCCAGTGGGACAGAGAACTGGCAGGAAAGCCAGTAAATGAAATGATGGAATATGTAGCAACAAAATGCAAGGAGGCAGTGGAAAGGTTCATTCCCAAGGGCAACAGTAACAACGGGAAGACCAGAACAAGCCCCTGGTTCACCCGACGGTGTAAGGAGGCAAAAACAAAGTGCAATAGAGAATGGAAAAAGTACAGAAGGCAGAGAACACACGAAAATAGGGAGATCAGTCGCAGAGCCAGGAATGAGCATGCACAGGTAAGGAGGGAGGCCCAGCGACAGTATGAAAATGACATAGCATCGAGAATCAAGACAGACCCGAAACTGTTGTATAGCCACATCAGGAGGAAGACAACAGTCAAAGACCAGGTGATCAGATTAAGGACAGAAGGTGGAGAACTCACAAGAAATGATCAGGAGGTATGTGAGGAGCTGAACAGGAGATTTAAGGAAGTTTTTACAGTAGAGACAGGAAGGGCTGTGGGAAGACAGAACAGAAGGGAACATCAACAAGTGTTGGATGACATACGAACAACTGAGGAGGAGGTAAAGAAGCTCTTAAGTGACCTTGACACCTCAAAGGCGATGGGACCGGACAACATCTCCCCATGGGTCCTTAGAGAAGGAGCAGAGATGCTGTGTGTGCCTCTAACCACAATCTTCAACACATCCCTTGAAACTGGGCAACTACCTGAGAAATGGAAGACAGCTAATGTAGTCCCCATATTTAAGAAAGGAAACAGAAACGAGGCACTAAACTACAGACCTGTGTCTCTGACATGTATTGTGTGCAAAGTCATGGAGAAGATTATCAGGAGGAGAGTGGTCGAACACCTGGAAAGGAACAAGATTATAAATGAAAACCAGCATGGGTTCATGGAAGGCAAATCTTGTATCACAAACCTCCTGGAGTTTTATGACAAGGTAACAGAAGTAAGACATGAGAGAGAGGGTTGGGTAGATTGCGTTTTCCTAGACTGCAGGAAGGCCTTTGACACAGTTCCCCACAAGAGATTAGTGCAGAAGCTGGAGGATCAGGCACACGTAAAAGGAAGGGCACTGCAATGGATAAGGGAATACCTGACAGGGAGGCAGCAACTAGTCATGGTACGTGAAGAGGTATCACAGTGGGCGCCTGTTACGAGCGGGGTCCCACAGGGGTCAGTTCTAGGACCAGTGCTATTTTTGATATATGTGAACGACATGATGGAAGGAATAGACTCTGAAGTGTCCCTGTTCGCAGATGACGTGAAGTTGATGAGAAGAATTAAATCGGACGAGGATGAGGCAGGACTGCAAAGAGACCTGGAGAGGCTGGACATGTGGTCCAGTAACTGGCTTCTCGAATTCAATCCAGCCAAATGCAAAGTCATGAAGATTGGGGAGGGGCAAAGAAGACCGCAGACAGAGTATAGGCTAGGTGGACAAAGACTACAGACCTCACTCAGGGAGAAAGACCTTGGGGTGACCATAACACCGAGCACATCACCGGAGGCACACATCAACCAAATAACCGCTGCAGCATACGGGCGCCTGGCAAACCTGAGAATAGCGTTCCGATACCTTAATAAGGAATCGTTCAAGACACTGTACACTGTGTATGTTAGGCCCATAGTGGAGTATGCAGCACCAGTCTGGAACCCACACCTGGTCAAGCACGTCAAGAAGTTAGAGAAAGTACAAAGGTTTGCAACAAGGCTAGTCCCAGAGCTCAAGGGAATGTCGTACGAGGAAAGGTTAAGGGAAATCGGACTGACGACACTGGAGGACAGAAGGGTCAGGGGAGACATGATAACGACATACAAGATACTGCGGGGAATAGACAAGGTGGACAGAGATAGGATGTTCCAGAGAGGGGACACAGGGACAAGGGGTCACAACTGGAAGCTGAAGACTCAGACGAGTCACAGGGACGTTAGGAAGTATTTCTTCAGTCATAGAGTTGTCAGCAAGTGGAATAGCCTAGCAAGTGAAGTAGTGGAGGCAGGAACCATACATAGTTTTAAGAAGAGGTATGACAAAGCTCAGGAAGCAGAGAGAGAGAGGATCCAGTAGCGATCAGTGAAGAGGCGGGGCCAGGAGCTGAGTCTCGACCCCTGCAACCACAATTAGGTGAGTACACACACACACACACACACACACACACACACACACACACACACACACACACACACACACACACACACACACACACACACACACACACACACACACACACACACACACACACACAAACACACACACACACACACACACACACACACACAAATACACACACACAAACACACACACACACACACACAAACACACAAACACACACACACACACACACACACACACACACACACACACACACACACACACACACACACACACACACACACACACACAAACACACACACACACACAAACACACACACACACACACACACACACACACACACAACACACAAACACACACACACACACACACACAAACACACACACACACACACACACACACACACAAACACACACACACACACACACACACACACACACACACACACACACACACACACACACACACACACACACACACACAAACACACACACACACAAACACACACACACACACACACACACACACACACACACACACACACACACACACACACACACACACACAAACACACACACACAAACACACACACACACAAACACACACACACACACACACACACACACACACACACACACAAACACACACACACACACACACACACACACACACACACACACACACACACACACACACACACACAAAGGACCTTGACGATAATTTAAGTTTAAAATGCCCACAAATTTTCACAACAATTAACGCAACACTTAAACAACGATCGTGACAGTGAGAACTCACCCACCTAACCCACCTCACAACCCACCTAACCCACCCACCTCACCCACCACACAACCCATCTGTTGACAGATACCACATAAGTCAGGGCCTCACTACCTTGACTTTCACCTCATCAAGAAATAGCAGTGACTTTAGTCAGCCTGCTAGTGAGTGACTGACTCCAGCCAGCAGTATAAGCTTACTCTCAGTTTAGCAGGAGTCAACCTTCTCACCCTGACTGGTTGACGTTTATCCTAAACAACCAAGCAGTGTGGTTGTTAGTAACTGTACCACTATAACTACCATCCTGACTACTGCAGACAATATACGTCAACCGGTTGTATGACCACTCAGTGTACACTACATGTACTGACCTGTCTGACTTCCAAAGGGTTTAGTGCTTCTTTCTATTGGTGATGGTGAGGTAAGGTAGAGTATCAAGGTAGATATTACCTCGTGACATAGCTCTGTGCTAATTAATAAGCACACAGGTGAGTGTATCTTGGGAAGTGATTATTTTGAACTAATTTCTGACATACCTGTCACCGATGCTGCAGTAAAGTGAGTTGATAAATCAGACATATGCAGCACTTGGGGATCTTTAGCTCCAGACAGTGACTTTATCAGTCCTATATAAAGAAGAATGGTGAAGATTAGAAGGAGTTTGAGGTATTCAGTCCCTCTGCCTGGGGTCGATTATATTGACTCTAGGCTGAGATACACACCTCTCTACTGAGAGGTACTCACCTAGTTGAGGTTGCAGGGGTCGAGTCCAAGCTCCTGGCCCCGCCTCTTCACTGGTCGCTACTAGGTCACTCTCCCTGAACCGTGAGCTTTATCATACCTCTGTATATTTTTCAGTATATATACACTGAGGGGGTATATCTCTTAGTGCATATACACTGAGGGGGTATATCTCTTAGTGTATATACACTGAGGGTAACTTTTAATCCTTATTTCAGGTCATAAAGTATTCTTGACTGGTGGTGAACAGGTGAGATGTAGCCTTAATGACCCTCACGTAGTTACGAGGTTCTAAGCCTCATTAATGAGACAACAGTGGTTCCGTAGAGGACTGAGTCTCACAACTGACTCAGAGATGCTGAGGTCAAAGATGGGGTCACAAGTGTCAAGTGCACAGAGGTAAGTGGCTGGCTGGTTAAGTGGCGGTGATAACTGTACAGTGAGAGGTAAGTGACTGGCGCCAGAGTGATTCTACAGTGTACACTAATGTACACTGATGGTAATGTGCCAGTGTACACTGATGTACACTGATCATGTACCAGTGTATACTAGTGTACAGTGATGGTCATGTACCAGTGTACACTGATGGTCAGGTACCAGTGTACAGTGATGGTCATGTACCAGTGTACACTCATGGTCAGGTACCAGTGTACACTGATGGTCGGGTACCAGTGTACACTGATGGTCAGGTACCAGTGTACACTGATGGTCAGGTACCAGTGTACACTGATGGTCAGGTACCAGTGTACACTGATGGTCAGGTACCAGTGTACACTGATGGTCAGGTACCAGTGTACACTGATGGTCAGGTACCAGTGTACACTGATGGTCAGGTACCAGTGTACACTGATGGTCAGGTACCAGTGTACACTGATGGTCAGGTACCAGTGTACACTGATGGTCAGGTAACAGTGTACACTGATGGTCAGGTACCAGTGTACACTGATGGTCAGGTACCACTGTACACTGATGGTCAGGTACCACTGTACACTGATGGTCAGGTACCAGTGTACACTGATGGTCAGGTACCAGTGTACACTGATGGTCAGGTACCAGTGTACACTGATGGTCAGGTACCAGTGTACACTGATGGTCAGGTACCAGTGTACACTGATGGTCAGGTACCAGTGTACACTGATGGTCAGGTACCAGTGTACACTGATGGTCAGGTACCAGTGTACACTGATGGTCAGGTACCAGTGTACACTGATGGTCAGGTACCAGTGTACACTCATGGTCAGGTACCAGTGTACACTGATGGTCAGGTACCAGTGTACACTGATGGTCAGGTACCAGTGTACACTGATGGTCAGGTACCAGTGTACACTGATGGTCAGGTACCAGTGTACACTCATGGTCAGGTACCAGTGTACACTGATGGTCAGGTACCAGTGTACACTGATGGTCAGGTACCAGTGTACACTGATGGTCAGGTACCAGTGTACACTGATGGTCAGGTACCAGTGTACACTGATGGTCAGGTACCAGAGTACACTGATGGTCAGGTACCAGTGTACACTGATGGTCAGGTACCAGTGTACACTGACGGTCAGGTACCAGTGTACACTGATAGTCAGGTACCAGTGTACACTGATGGTCAGGTACCAGTGTACACTGATGGTCAGGTACCAGTGTACACTGATAGTCAGGTACCAGTGTACACTGATGGTCAGGTACCAGTGTACACTGATGGTCAGGTACCAGTGTACACTGATGGTCAGGTACCAGTGTACACTGATGGTCAGGTACCAGTGTACACTGATGGTCAGGTACCAGTGTACACTCATGGTCAGGTACCAGTGTACACTGATGGTCAGGTACCAGTGTACACTGATGGTCAGGTACCAGTGTACACTGATGGTCAGGTACCAGTGTACATTGATAGTCAGGTACCAGTGTACACTGATGGTCAGGTACCAGTGTACACTGATGGTCAGGTACCAGTGTACATTGATAGTCAGGTACCAGTGTACACTGATGGTCAGGTACCAGTGTACACTGATGGTCAGGTACCAGTGTACACTGATGGTCAGGTACCAGTGTACACTGATGGTCAGGTACCAGTGTACATTGATAGTCAGGTACCAGTGTACACTGATGGTCAGGTACCAGTGTACACTGATGGTCAGGTACCAGTGTACACTGATGGTCAGGTACCAGTGTACACTGATGGTCAGGTACCAGTGTACACTGATAGTCAGGTACCAGTGTACACTGATAGTCAGGTACCAGTCAGTGAACAATGATGGCTGAGGGACTGATTACCTCAAACTCCTCTGATCGTCACAATTCTTCTCAGTATAGGACTGATGAAGCCACCGTGTAGCATGATCAGTAAAGACACCTAGGTGTTGCACATGTGTCTTCACAGCGGCTGTGTTGCTCCTCGGGCAGCACTCAAAAATGAGTTGGCCAGATATTTTTGTGTTTGGGCTTGAGAAGGACCTGCCTAGTATGGGCCAGTAGGCCTCCTGCAGTGTTGCCACTTAAGTATAAATCTCATATTCTCCAGTTGCATGTGTCTTTCTTCATTAAAGGTCAGGGATATGAACGTTCTCGTAGACAGAGAAAAACAAAGGCAGAGTGGCACAGAGTGCAGCTGGTGTGGCACAGAGAGTGCAGCTGGTGTGTCACAGAGAGCGTGCAGCTGGTGCGGCACAGAGAGTGCAGCTGGTGTGGCACAGAGTGCAGCTGGTGTGGCAGAGAGAGTGCAGCTGGTGTGGCACAGAGAGAGTGCAGCTGGTGTGGCACAGAGAGACTGCAGCTGGTGTGGCACAGAGAGAGTGCAGCTGGTGTGGCACAGAGTGCAGCTGGTGTGGCACAGAGAGAGTGCAGCTGGTGTGGCACAGAGTGCAGCTGGTGTGGCACAGAGTGCAGCTGGTGTGGCACACAGAGAGTGTAGCTGGTGTGGCACAGAGAGTGCAGCTGGTGTGGCACAGAGAGAGTGCAGCTCGTGTGGCACAGAGAGACTGCAGCTGGTGTGGCACAGAGAGAGTGCAGCTGGTGTGGCACAGAGTGCAGCTGGTGTGGCACAGAGAGAGTGCAGCAGGTGTGGCACAGAGTGCAGCTGGTGTGGCACAGAGTGCAGCTGGTGTGGCACAGAGAGTGCAGCTGGTGTGGCACAGAGTGCAGCTGGTGTGGCACAGAGTGCAGCTGGTGTGGCACAGAGTGCAGCTGGAGTGGCACAGAGAGAGTGCAGCTGGTGTGGCACAGAGAGAGTGCAGCTGGTGTGGCACAGAGAGTGCAGCTGGTGTGGCACAGAGAGAGTGCAGCTGGTGTGGCACAGAGTGCAGCTGGTATGTCAGAGAGAGAGTGCAGCAGGTGTGGCACAGAGTGCAGCTGGTATGGCACAGAGAGAGTGCAGCTGGTGTGGCACAGAGTGCAGCTGGTATGGCACAGAGAGAGTGCAGCTGGTGTGGCACAAAGAGTGCAGCTGGTGTGGCACAAAGGGAGCAGCTGGTGTGGCACACAGAGAGAGTGCAGCTGGTGTAGCACAGAGAGAGTGCAGCTGGTGTGGCGCAGAGTGCAGCTGGTATGGCACAGAGAGAGTGCAGCTGGTGTGGCACAGAGTGCAGCTGGCATGGCACAGAGAGAGTGCAGCTGGTGTAACACAAAGAGTGCAGCTGGTGTGGCACAAAGGGTGCAGCTGGTGTGGCACACAGAGAGAGTGCAGCTGGTGTGGCACAGAGAGAGTGGAGCTGGTGTGGCGCAGAGTGCAGCTGGTATGGCACAGAGAGAGTGCAGCTGGTGTGGCACAGAGTGCAGCTGGTATGGCACAGAGAGAGTGCAGCTGGTGAGGCACAGAGTGCAGCTGGTATGGCACAGAGAGAGTGCAGCTGATGTGGCACAAAGAGTGCAGCTGGTGTGGCACAAAGGGTGCAGCTGGTGTGGCACACAGAGAGAATGCAGCTGGTGTGGCACAGAGAGAGTGCAGCTGGTGTGGCACAAAGAGTGCAGCTGGTGTGGCACACAGAGAGAGTGCAGCTGGTGTGGCACAGAGAGAGTGCAGCTGGTGTGGCACAGAGAGTGCAGCTGGTGTGGCACACAGAGTGCAGCTGGTGAGGCACACAGAGAGAGTGCAGCTGGTGTGGCACACAGAGTGCAGCTGGTGTGGCACAGAGAGAGTGCAGCTGGTGTGGCACAGAGAGAGTGCAGCTGGTGTGGCACACAGAGAGAGTGCAGCTGGTGTGGCACAGAGAGAGTGCAGCTGGTGTGGCACACAGAGAGAGTGCAGCTGGTGTGGCACAGAGAGTGCAGCTGGTGTGGCACAGAGTGCAGCTGGTGTGGCACAGAGAGAGTGCAGCTGGTGTGGCACAGAGAGAGTGCAGCTGGTGTGGCACACAGAGAGTGCAGCTGGTGTGGCACACAGAGAGAGTGCAGCTGGTGCGGCGCAGAGTGCAGCTGGTGCGGCACAGAGTGTAGCTGGTGTGGCACAGAGTGCAGCTGGTGTGGCACAAACAGTGCAGCTGGTGCAGCACACAGTGCAGCTGGTGTGGCACAGAGAGAGTGCAGCTGGTGCGGCACAGAGTGCAGCTGGCGTAGCACAGAGACTGCAGCTGGTGTGGCACAAACAGTGCAGCTGGTGTGGCACAAACAGTGCAGCTGGTGTGGCACACAGAGAGAGTGCAGCTGGTGTGGCACGGAGAGTGCAGCTGGTGTGGCACACAGAGAGAGTGCAGCTGGTGTGAGGCAAACAGTGCAGCTGGTGTGGCACAGAGAGAGTGCAGCTGGTGTGGCACAGAGAGAGTGCAGCTGGTGTGGCACAGAGAGAGTGCAGCTGGTGTGGCACAGAGAGTGCAGCTGGTGTGTCACAGAGAGCGTGCAGCTGGTGCGGCACAGAGAGTGCAGCTGGTGTGACACAGAGAGAGTGCAGCTGGTGTGGCACAGAGAGAGTGCACCTGGTGTGGCACACAGAGAGAGTGCAGCTGGTGTGGCACACAGAGAGAGTGCAGCTGGTGTGGCACACAGAGAGAGTGCAGCTGGTGTGGCACAGAGTGCAGCTGGTGAGTGCTGCTGCACCTTGATTAATTTCTCTCTCTTTATGGACATTTCTGTCACTGTCAACGGACATGACACTGAATACTTTCTTGCAGGTCATCTGAGCAAGCCTGAGGCACGACTGGTCATTGCTTCCCAGGATGTGTGTACCATCCTGGTCCAGGGGGTGACTGACTAGGTGCTGGTGCTGTCTGGTGTGTCAGAGTGAGGGTGGTGGACCTGGGGTAGTCAATAACTAGGTGCTGGTGCTGTCTGGTGTGTCAGAGTGAGGTTGGTGGACCTGGGGTAGTCAATAACTAGGTGCTGGTGCTGTCTGGTGTGTCAGAGTGAGGTTGGTGGACCTGGGGTAGTCAATAACTAGGTGCTGGTGCTGTCTGGTGTGTCAGAGTGAGGGTGGTGGACCTGGGGTAGTCAATAACTAGGTGCTGGTGCTGTCTGGTGTGTCAGAGTGAGGTTGGTGGACCTGGGGTAGTCAATAACTAGGTGCTGGTGCTGTCTGGTGTGTCAGAGTGAGGGTGGTGGACCTGGGGTAGTCAATAACTAGGTGCTGGTGCTGTCTGGTGTGTCAGAGTGAGGGTGGTGGACCTGGGGTAGTCAATAACTAGGTGCTGGTGCTGTCTGGTGTGTCAGAGTGAGGTTGGTGGACCTGGGGTAGTCAATAACTAGGTGCTGGTGCTGTCTGGTGTGTCAGAGTGTGGGTGGTGGACCTGGGGTAGTCAATAACTAGGTGCTGGTGCTGTCTGGTGTGTCAGAGTGAGGGTGGTGGACCTGGGGTAGTCAATAACTAGGTGCTGGTGCTGTCTGGTGTGCCAGAGTGAGGGTGGTGGACCTGGGGTAGTCAATAACTAGGTGCTGGTGCTGTCTGGTGTGCCAGAGTGAGGTTGGTGGACCTGGGGTAGTCAATAACTAGGTGCTGGTGCTGTCTGGTGTGCCAGAGTGAGGGTGGTGGACCTGGGGTAGTCAATAACTAGGTGCTGGTGCTGTCTGGTGTGTCAGAGTGAGGGTGGTGGACCTGGGGTAGTCAATAACTAGGTGCTGGTGCTGTCTGGTGTGTCAGAGTGAGGTTGGTGGACCTGGGGTAGTCAATAACTAGATGCTGGTGCTGTCTGGTGTGTCAGAGTGAGGGTGGTGGACCTGGGGTAGTCAATAACTAGGTGCTGGTGCTGTCTGGTGTGTCAGAGTGAGGGTGGTGGACCTGGGGTAGTCAATAACTAGGTGCTGGTGCTGTCTGGTGTGTCAGAGTGAGGTTGGTGGACCTGGGGTAGTCAATAACTAGGTGCTGGTGCTGTCTGGTGTGTCAGAGTGAGGTTGGTGGACCTGGGGTAGTCAATAACTAGGTGCTGGTGCTGTCTGGTGTGTCAGAGTGAGGTTGGTGGACCTGGGGTAGTCAATAACTAGGTGCTGGTGCTGTCTGGTGTGTCAGAGTGAGGGTGGTGGACCTGGGGTAGTCAATAACTAGGTGCTGGTGCTGTCTGGTGTGTCAGAGTGAGGTTGGTGGACCTGGGGTAGTCAATAACTAGGTGCTGGTGCTGTCTGGTGTGTCAGAGTGAGGGTGGTGGACCTGGGGTAGTCAATAACTAGGTGCTGGTGCTGTCTGGTGTGTCAGAGTGAGGGTGGTGGACCTGGGGTAGTCAATAACTAGGTGCTGGTGCTGTCTGGTGTGTCAGAGTGAGGTTGGTGGACCTGGGGTAGTCAATAACTAGGTGCTGGTGCTGTCTGGTGTGTCAGAGTGTGGGTGGTGGACCTGGGGTAGTCAATAACTAGGTGCTGGTGCTGTCTGGTGTGTCAGAGTGAGGGTGGTGGACCTGGGGTAGTCAATAACTAGGTGCTGGTGCTGTCTGGTGTGCCAGAGTGAGGGTGGTGGACCTGGGGTAGTCAATAACTAGGTGCTGGTGCTGTCTGGTGTGCCAGAGTGAGGTTGGTGGACCTGGGGTAGTCAATAACTAGGTGCTGGTGCTGTCTGGTGTGCCAGAGTGAGGGTGGTGGACCTGGGGTAGTCAATAACTAGGTGCTGGTGCTGTCTGGTGTGTCAGAGTGAGGGTGGTGGACCTGGGGTAGTCAATAACTAGGTGCTGGTGCTGTCTGGTGTGTCAGAGTGAGGTTGGTGGACCTGGGGTAGTCAATAACTAGATGCTGGTGCTGTCTGGTGTGTCAGAGTGAGGGTGGTGGACCTGGGGTAGTCAATAACTAGGTGCTGGTGCTGTCTGGTGTGTCAGAGTGAGGGTGGTGGACCTGGGGTAGTCAATAACTAGGTGCTGGTGCTGTCTGGTGTGCCAGAGTGAGGGTGGTGGACCTGGGGTAGTCAATAACTAGGTGCTGGTGCTGTCTGGTGTGTCAGAGTGAGGTTGGTGGACCTGGGGTAGTCAATAACTAGGTGCTGGTGCTGTCTGGTGTGTCAGAGTGAGGTTGGTGGACCTGGGGTAGTCAATAACTAGGTGCTGGTGCTGTCTGGTGTGTCAGAGTGAGGTTGGTGGACCTGGGGTAGTCAATAACTAGGTGCTGGTGCTGTCTGGTGTGTCAGAGTGAGGTTGGTGGACCTGGGGTAGTCAATAACTAGGTGCTGGTGCTGTCTGGTGTGTCAGAGTGAGGGTGGTGGACCTGGGGTAGTCAATAACTAGGTGCTGATGCTGTCTGGTGTGTCAGAGTGAGGGTGGTGGACCTGGGGTAGTCAGTAACTAGGTGCTGGTGCTGTCTGGTGTGTCAGAGTGAGGGTGGTGGACCTGGGGTAGTCAATAACTAGGTGCTGGTGCTGTCTGGTGTGTCAGAGTGAGGGTGGTGGACCTGGGGTAGTCAATAACTAGGTGCTGGTGCTGTCTGGTGTGCCAGAGTGAGGGTGGTGGACCTGGGGTAGTCAATAACTAGGTGCTGGTGCTGTCTGGTGTGCCAGAGTGAGGGTGGTGGACCTGGGGTAGTCAATAACTAGGTGCTGGTGCTGTCTGGTGTGTCAGAGTGAGGTTGGTGGACCTGGGGTAGTCAATAACTAGGTGCTGGTGCTGTCTGGTGTGTCAGAGTGAGGTTGGTGGACCTGGGGTAGTCAATAACTAGGTGCTGATGCTGTCTGGTGTGTCAGAGTGAGGGTGGTGGACCTGGGGTAGTCAATAACTAGGTGCTGGTGCTGTCTGGTGTGTCTGGGTGAGGGTGGTGGACCTTGGGTAGTCAATAACTAGGTGCTGATGCTGTCTGGTGTGTCAGAGTGAGGGTGGTGGACCTGGGGTAGTCAATAACTAGGTGCTGGTGCTGTCTGGTGTGTCTGGGTGAGGGTGGTGGACCTTGGGTAGTCAATAACTAGGTGCTGGTGCTGTCTGGTGTGTCAGAGTGAGGGTGGTGGACCTGGGGTAGTCAATAACTAGGTGCTGGTGCTGTCTGGTGTGTCTGGGTGAGGGTGGTGGACCTTGGGTAGTCAATAACTAGGTGCTGGTGCTGTCTGGTGTGTCAGAGTGAGGGTGGTGGACCTGGGGTAGTCAATAACTAGGTGCTGGTGCTGTCTGGTGTGTCAGAGTGAGGGTGGTGGACCTTGGGTAGTCAATATCTAGGTGCTGGTGCTGTCTGGTGTGTCAGAGTGAGGGTGGTGGACCTGAGGTAGTCAATAACTAGGTGCTGGTGCTGTCTGGTGTGCCAGAGTGAGGGTGGTGGACCTGGGGTAGTCAATAACTAGGTGCTGGTGCTGTCTGGTGTGTCAGAGTGAGGGTGGTGGACCTGGGGTAGTCAATAACTAGAT
>NC_091335.1:2299274-2306774 GCF_038502225.1 Cherax quadricarinatus
GTTACATCACAGTAACCTTGGTACAGACAACACTGTCGTGGTAGTAGTAGTAGTGGTAGTAGTAGTGGTGGTAGTAGTGGTTGTAGTAGTGGTAGTAGTGGTAAGGGTAGTGGTTACATCACAGTAACCTTGGTACAGACAACACTCTCGTGGTAGTAGTAGTAGTGGTAGTAGTAGTAGTGGTGGTAGTAGTAGTAGTGGTAGTAGTAGTGGTGGTAGTAGTGGTTGTAGTAGTGGTAGTAGTAGTGGTAGTAGTAGTGGTAGTAGTGGTAGTAGTAGTGGTAAGGGTAGTGGTTACATCACAGTAACCTTGGTACAGACAACACTGTCGTGGTAGTAGTAGTAGTGGTAGTAGTAGTAGTGGTGGTAGTAGTGGTAGTAGTGGTAAGGGTAGTGGTTACATCACAGTAACCTTGGTACAGACAACACTGTCGTGGTAGTAGTAGTAGTGGTAGTAGTAGTAGTGGTAGTAGTAGTGGTAGTAGTGGTAGTAGTAGTGGTAAGGGTAGTGGTTACATCACAGTAACCTTGGTACAGACAACACTGTCGTGGTAGTAGTAGTAGTGGTAGTAGTAGTAGTGGTAGTAGTAGTGGTAGTAGTGGTGGTAGTAGTGGTAAGGGTAGTGGTTACATCACAGTAACCTTGGTACAGACAACACTGTCGTGGTAGTAGTAGTAGTGGTAGTAGTAGTAGTGGTAGTAGTAGTGGTAGTAGTGGTAGTAGTAGTGGTAAGGGTAGTGGTTACATCACAGTAACTTTGGTACGGACAACACTGCCGTGGTAGTAGTAGTGGTAGTAGTAGTAGTGGTGGTAGTAGTGGTAGAAGTGGTAGTAGTGGTGGTAGTAGTGGTAATAGTGGTGGTAGTAGTGGTGGTAGAAGTGGTAGTAGTGATAGTAGTAGTGGTGGTAGTAGTGGTGGTAGTGGTAGTGGTAGTAATAGTGGTAGTAGTGGTAGTGGTAGTAGTGGTGGTAGTAGTGGTAGCAATAGTGGTAGTAGTAGTAGTGATAATAGTGGTGGTAGTAGTGGTAGTAGTAGTGGTAGTAGTAGTGGTGGTAGTAGTGGTAGTAGTGATAGTGGTAGTGGTGGTAGTAGTGGTAGTAATAGTGGTAGTAGTAGTAGTAGTGGTAATAGTGGTGGTAGTAATGGTAGTAGCAGTGGTAGAAGTGGTAGTAGTGGTAGTAGTAGTGGTGGTAGTAGTGGTGGTAGTAGTGGTAGTAGTAGTGGTAGTAGTAGTGGTGGTAGTAATGGTAAGGTTAGTGGTTGCATCACAGTAACCTAGGTACAGACAACACTGTCGTGGTAGTAGTAGTAGTGGTGGTGGTAGTAGTGGTGGTAGTAGTGGTAGTGGTAGTAGTAGTGGTGGTAGTAGTGGTAAGGGTAGTGGTTACATCACAGTAACCTTGGTACAGACAACACTGTCGTGGTAGTAGTAGTAGTAGTGGTAGTAGTAGTGGTGGTAGTAGTGGTTGTAGTAGTGGTAGTAGTGGTAGTAGTAGTGGTAAGGGTAGTGGTTACATCACAGTAACCTTGGTACAGACAACACTGTCGTGGTAGTAGTAGTAGTGGTAGTAGTAGTGGTGGTAGTAGTGGTTGTAGTAGTGGTAGTAGTGGTAAGGGTAGTGGTTACATCACAGTAACCTTGGTACAGACAACACTGTCGTGGTAGTAGTAGTAGTGGTAGTAGTAGTGGTGGTAGTAGTGGTTGTAGTAGTGGTAGTAGTAGTGGTAGTAGTAGTGGTAGTAGTGGTAGTAGTAGTGGTAAGGGTAGTGGTTACATCACAGTAACCTTGGTACAGACAACACTGCCGTGGTAGTAGTAGTGGTAGTAGTAGTGGTGGTAGTAGTGGTTGTAGTAGTGGTAGTAATAGTGGTAAGGGTAGTGGTTACATCACAGTAACCTTGGTACAGACAACACTGTCGTGGTAGTAGTAGTGGTAGTAGTAGTGGTGGTAGTAGTGGTAGTAGTAGTGGTGGTAGTAGTGGTAGTAGTATTGGTAGTAGTGGTAGTAGTAGTGGTAAGGGTAGTGGTTACATCACAGTAACCTTGGTACAGACAACACTGTCGTGGTAGTAGTGGTGATAGTAGTGGTAGTAGTAGTGGTGGTAGTGGTAGTAGTAGTGGTAAGGGTAGTGGTTACATCACAGTAACCTTGGTACAGACAACACTGTCGTGGTAGTAGTGGTGGTAGTAGTGGTTGTAGTAGTCGTAGTAGTAGTGGTAGTAGTAGTGGTAAGGGTAGTGGTTACATCACAGTAACCTTGGTACAGACAACACTGCCGTGGTAGTAGTGGTGGTAGTAGCGGTAGTAGTAGTGGTGGTATTAGTGGTAGTAGTAGTGGTAGTAGTGGTAGTAGTAGTGGTAAGGGTAGTGGTTACATCACAGTAGTGGTAGTAGTAGTGGTAGTAGTGGTAGTAGTAGTAGTAGTAGTAGTAGTAGTAGTAGTAGTGGTGGTAGTAGTGGTAGTAGTAGGGGTAGTAGTGGTGGTAGTAGTGGTTACATCACAGTAACCTTGGTACAGACAACACTGTCGTGGTAGTAGTAGTATTGGTAGTAGTGGTAGTAGTAGTGGTAGTAGTGGTGGTAGTAGTGGTTACATCACAGTAACCTTGGTACAGACAACACTGTCGTGGTAGTAGTAGTGGTGGCAGTAGTGGTAGTAGTAGTGGTAGTAGTAGTGGTAGTAGTGGTAGTAGTAGTGGTGGTAGTAGTGGTAGTAGTAGTGGTGGTAGTAGTGGTTACATCACAGTAACCTTGGTACAGACAACACTGTCGTGGTAGTAGTAGTGGTGGTAGTAGTGGTAGTAGTAGTGGTAGTAGTGGTAGTAGTAGTGGTGGTAGTAGTGGTGGTAGTAGTAGTAGTAGTGGTGGTAGTAGTAGTGGTGGTAGTAGTGGTGGTAGTAGTGGTTACATCACAGTAACCTTGGTACAGACAACACTGTCGTGGTAGTAGTAGTGGTGGTAGTAGTAGTAGTAGTGGTAGTAGTAGTGGTAGTAGTAGTGGTGGTAGTAGTGGTAAGGGTAATGGTTACATCACAGTAACCTTGGTACAGACAACACTGTCGTGGTAGTAGTAGTAGTGGTAGTAGTAGTAGTGGTGGTAGTAGTAGTGGTGGTAGTAGTGGTGGTAGTAGTGGTGGTAGTAGTGGTTACATCACAGTAACCTTGGTACAGACAACACTGTCGTGGTAGTAGTAGTGGTGGTAGTAGTAGTAGTAGTGGTAGTAGTGGTAAGGGTAGTGGTTACATCACAGTAACCTTGGTACAGACAACACTGTCGTGGTAGTAGTAGTAATGGTAGTAGTAGTAGTGGTGGTAGTAGTAGTAGTGGTAGTAGTAGTGGTGGTAGTAGTGGTGGTAGTAGTGGTGGTAGTAGTGGATACATCACAGTAACCTTGGTACAGACAACACTGTCGTGGTAGTAGTAGTGGTGGTGGTGGTAGTAGTAGTAGTAGTGGTAGTAGTAGTGGTAGTAGTAGTAGTGGTGGTAGTAGTGGTGGTAGTAGTGGTTACGTCACAGTAACCTTGGTACAGACAACACTGTCGTGGTAGTAGTAGTGGTGGTAGTAGTAGTAGTGGTAGTAGTGGTAGTAGTAGTGGTAGTAGTAGTGGTGGTAGTAGTGGTGGTAGTAGTGGTAGTAGTAGTGGTGGTAGTAGTGGTAGTAGTGGTAGTAGTGGTGGTAGTAGTGGTTACATCACAGTAACCTTGGTACAGACAACACTGTCGTGGTAGTAGTGGTAGTAGTGGTAGTAGTAGTAGTGGTAGTAGTGGTAGTAGTAGTGGTAGTAGTGGTGGTAGTAGTAGTGGTGGTAGTAGTGGTTACATCACAGTAACCTTGGTACAGACATCACTGTCGTGGTAGTAGTAGTAGTGGTAGTAGTGGTGGTAGTAGTGGTTACATCACAGTAACCTTGGTACAGACAACACTGTCGTCAGCATGTTGGAATCACCACCAACACAGGCTTGGCTCCTTCCCTTCTGCTGGTCAAGGCTGCCAGGCTAGCAGGCAGGGAGGAAGGCAGGGAGGAAGGCAGGGAGGGAGACAGGGAGGGAGACAGGGAGGGAGACAGGGAGGAAGGCAGGGAGGGAGACAGGGAGGGAGACAGGGAGGAAGGCAGGGAGGGAGACAGGGAGGGAGACAGGGAGGAAGGCAGGGAGGGAGACAGGGAGGGAGACAGGGAGGAAGGCAGGGAGGGAGACAGGGAGGGAGACAGGGAGGAAGGCAGGGAGGGAGACAGGGAGGGAGACAGGGAGGGAGACAGGGAGGAAGGCAGGGAGGAAGGCAGGGAGGAAGGCAGGGAGGGAGACAGGGATGAAGGCAGGGAGGAAGGCAGGGAGGGAGACAGGGAGGGAGACAGGGAGGGAGACAGGGAGGGAGACAGGGAGGAAGGCAGGGAGGGAGACAGGGAGGGAGACAGGGAGGAAGGCAGGGAGGGAGACAGGGAGGGAGACAGGGAGGGAGACAGGGAGGAAGGCAGGGAGGAAGGCAGGGAGGGAGACAGGCAGGGACACAGGGAGGGAGACAGGGAGGGAGACAGGGAGGGAGACAGGGAGGAAGGCAGGGAGGAAGGCAGGGAGGGAGACAGGCAGGGAGACAGGCAGGGAGACAGGGAGGGAGACAGGGAGGAAGGCAGGGAGGAAGGCAGGGAGGAAGGCAGGGAGGGAGACAGGGAGGGAGACAGGGAGGGAGACAGGGAGGGAGACAGGGAGGGAGACAGGGAGGGAGACAGGGAGTAACACCTTACTTCCCATACAAGTATCTACCCTCTTCAAGAGAAACAACACACACTTCAAGCAACACACTACAAGCAACACCAGCAGCAACACACTACAAGCAACACCAGCAGCAACACACACTTGAAGCAACACACTACAAGCAACACCAGCAGCAACACACACTGGAAGTAACACACTACAAGCAACACCAGCAGCAACACACACTTGAAGCAACACACTACAAGCAACACCAGCAGCAACACACACTTGAAGCTACACACTACAAGCAACACCAGCAGCAACACACACTTGAAGCAACACACTACAAGCAACACCAGCAGCAACACACACTTGAAGCAACACACTACAAGCAACACCAACAGCAACACACACTGGAAGTAACACACTACAAGCAACACCAGCACCAACACACACTTGAAGCAACACACTACAAGCAACACCAGCAGCAACACACTATAAGCAACACCAGCAGCAACACACACTTGAAGCAACACACTACAAGCAACACCAGCAGCAACACACACTTGAAGCAACACACTACAAGCAACACCAGCAGCAACACACTTGAAGCAACACACTACAAGCAACACCAGCAGCAACACACACTGGAAGTAACACACTACAAGCAACACCAGCAGCAACACACACTTGAAGCAACACACTACAAGCAACACCAGCAGCAACACACTACAAGCAACACCAGCAGCAACACACACTTGAAGCAACACACTACAAGCAACACCAGCAGCAACACACACTTGAAGCAACACACTTCAAGCAACACCAGCAGCAGCACACTACAAGCAACACCAGCAGCAACACACACTTGGAGTAACACACTACAAGCAACACCAGCAGCAACACACACTTGAAGCAACACACTACAAGCAACACCAGCAGCAACACACACTTGGAGTAACACACTACAAGCAACACCAGCAGCAACACACACTTGGAGTAACACACTACAAGCAACACCAGCAGCAACACACTACAAGCAACACCAGCAGCAACACACTACAAGCAACACCAGCAGCAACACACTACAAGCAACACCAGCAGCAACACACTACAAGCAACACCAGCAGCAACACACACACTGGAAGTAACACACTACAAGCAACACCAGCAGCAACACACACTTGGAGTAACACACTACAAGCAACACCAGCAGCAACACACTACAAGCAACACCAGCAGCAACACACTACAAGCAACACCAGCAGCAACACACTACAAGCAACACCAGCAGCAACACACTACAAGCAACACCAGCAGCAATACACACTTGAAGTAACACACTACAAGCAACACCAGCAGCAACACACACTTAAAGCAACACACTTCAAGCAACACCAACAGCAACACACACTGGAAGTAACACACTACAAGCAACACCAACAGCAACACACACTGGAATTAACACACTACAAGCAACACCAGCAGCAACACACACTTGAAGCAACACACTTCAAGCAACACCAACAGCAACACACACTGGAAGTAACACACTACAAGCAACACCAGCAGCAACACACACTTGAAGCAACACACTTCAAGCAACACCAACAGCAACACACACTGGAAGTAACACACTACAAGCAACACCAGCAGCAACACACACTTGGAGTAACACACTACAAGCAACACCAGCAGCAACACACACTTGGAGTAACATACTACAAGCATCACCAACAGCAACACACTACAAGCAACACCAGCAGCAACACACTACAAGCAACACCAGCAGCAACACACTACAAGCAACACCAGCAGCAACACACTACAAGCAACACCAGCAGCAACACACTACAAGCAACACCAGCAGCAACACACTACAAGCAACACCAGCAGCAACCCACTACAAGCAACACCAGCAGCAACACACTACAAGCAACACCAGCAGCAACACACTACAAGCAACACCAGCAGCAACACACACTTGAAGCAACACACTTCAAGCAACACCAACAGCAACACACACTGGAAGTAACACACTACAAGCAACACCAGAAGCAACACACACTGGAATAACACACTACAAGCAACACCAGCAGCAACACACACTGGAAGTAACACACTACAAGCAACACCAGCAGCAACACACACTGGAAGTAACACACTACAAGCAACACCAGCAGCAACACACACTGGAAGTAACACACTACAAGCAACACCAGCAGCAACACACACTGGAAGTAACACACTACAAGCAACACCAGCAACAACACACACTTGAAGCAACACACTACAAGCAACACCAACAGCAACACACACTGGAAGTAACACACTACAAGCAACACCAGCAGCAACACACACTTGGAGTAACACACTACAAGCAGCACCAGCAGCAACACACTACAAGCAACACCAGCAGCAACACACTACAAGCAACACCAGCAGCAACACACTACAAGCAACACCAGCAGCAACACACTACAAGCAACACCAGCAGCAACACACTACACCAACACCAGCAGCAACACACACTTGAAGCAACACACTTCAAGCAACACCAGCAGCAACACACACTGGAAGTAACACACTACAAGCAACACCAGCAGCAACACACACTGGAAGTAACACACTACAAGCAACACCAGCAGCAACACACACTGGAAGTAACACACTACAAGCAACACCAGCAGCAACACACACTGGAAGTAACACACTACAAGCAACACCAGCAGCAACACACTACACCAACACCAGCAGCAACACACACTTGAAGCAACACACTACAAGCAACACCAGCAGCAAC
>NC_091335.1:2316774-2326774 GCF_038502225.1 Cherax quadricarinatus
ACACTAGCAGGTGACTAATACCACTGTAACACTAGCAGGTGACTAACACCACTGTAACACTAGCAGGTGATTAACACCACTGTAACACTAACAGATGACTAACACCACTGTAACACTAGCAGGTGACTAATACAACTCTAACACTAGCAGGTGACTAATACCACTGTAACACTAGCAGGTGACTAACACTAACACTAGCAGGTGATTAACACCACTGTAACACTAGCAGGTGACTAACACCACTGTAACACTAACAGATGACTAACACCACTCTAACACTAGCAGGTGACTAACACCTCTGTAATACTAGTGACTAACACAAGTGACTGTAACACTAGTGATTGTAACACTAGTGACTGTAACACTAGTGACTGTAACACTAGTGACTGTAACACTAGTGATTGTAACACTAGTGACTGTAACACAAGTGACTGTAACACTAGTGATTGTAACACTAATGTACTTGTAACACTAGGTGACTGTAACACAAGTGACTGTAACACTAGTGATTGTAACACTAGTGATTGTAACACTAGTGATTGTAAGCTTGCTACTAGTGGTACAAGCACTAGTGACTCTAACAACTAGTGACTGTAACACCTAGTGGATTGCAACACTAGTGACCTGTAACACTCAGTGACGAGAACACTAAGTGACTCAAAATAACCTGAAGTGATTCATGTTAACACTAGTGACTGTAACACCTAGTGACTGTAACACTTAGTGATTTATAACACTATTGACTGCAAACACAAGTGAACTTGCAATCACTAGTGATTGTAAACACCTAGTGATTGTAAACAACTTAGTGACTGTAACACTCAGTGGACTGTAACACTAGTGATTGTAACACTAGTGACCTGTAACACTAGTGACTGTAACACCTAGTGATTGTAACACTAGTGACTGTAACAAATAGTGATTGTAACACTAGTGACCTGTAACACAAGTGACTGTAGCACTAGTGACTGCAACACTAGTGGACTGTAACACTAGTGATTGTAACAACGACTAGTGACTGTAACACAAGTGACTGTAACACTTGAGTGATTGTAACACTAGTGATTGTAACACTAGTGACTGTAACACTAGTGACTGTAACACTAGTGATTGTAACACTAGTGATTGTAACACTAGTGACTGTAACACTAGTGATTGTAACACTAGTGACTGTAACACTAGTGACTGTAACACTAGTGATTGTAACACTAGTGACTGTAACACTAGTGACTGTAACACTAGTGACTGTAACACTAGTGATTGTAACACTAGTGACTGTAACACTAGTGACTGTAACACAAGTGACTGTAACACTAGTGATTGTAACACTAGTGATTGTAACACTAGTGATTGTAACACTAGTGATTGTAACACTAGTGACTGTAACACTAGTGACTGTAACACTAGTGATTGTAACACTAGTGACTGTAACACTAGTGATTGTAACACTAGTGACTGTAACACAAGTGACTGTAACACTAGTGACTGTAACACTAGTGACTGTAACACTAGTGATTGTAACACTAGTGACTGTAACACAAGTGACTGTAACACTAGTGATTGTAACACTAGTGATTGTAACACTAGTGACTGTAACACTAGTGACTGTAACACTAGTGATTGTAACACTAGTGACTGTAACACTAGTGACTGTAACACAAGTGACTGTAACACTAGTGATTGTAACACTAGTGACTGTAACACTAGTGATTGTAACACTAGTGATTGTAACACTAGTGACTGTAACACTAGTGACTGTAACACTAGTGATTGTAACACTAGTGACTGTAACACAAGTGACTGTAACACTAGTGATTGTAACACTAGTGATTGTAACACTAGTGACTGTAACACTAGTGATTGTAACACTAGTGATTGTAACACTAGTGATTGTAACACTAGTGACTGTAACACTAGTGATTGTAACACTAGTGACTGTAACACTAGTGACTGTAACACTAGTGATTGTAACACTAGTGACTGTAACACTAGTGACTGTAACACTAGTGACTGTAACACTAGTGATTGTAACACTAGTGACTGTAACACTAGTGACTGTAACACAAGTGACTGTAACACTAGTGATTGTAACACTAGTGATTGTAACACTAGTGATTGTAACACTAGTGATTGTAACACTAGTGACTGTAACACTAGTGACTGTAACACTAGTGATTGTAACACTAGTGACTGTAACACTAGTGATTGTAACACTAGTGACTGTAACACAAGTGACTGTAACACTAGTGACTGTAACACTAGTGACTGTAACACTAGTGATTGTAACACTAGTGACTGTAACACAAGTGACTGTAACACTAGTGATTGTAACACTAGTGATTGTAACACTAGTGACTGTAACACTAGTGACTGTAACACTAGTGATTGTAACACTAGTGACTGTAACACTAGTGACTGTAACACAAGTGACTGTAACACTAGTGATTGTAACACTAGTGACTGTAACACTAGTGATTGTAACACTAGTGATTGTAACACTAGTGACTGTAACACTAGTGACTGTAACACTAGTGATTGTAACACTAGTGACTGTAACACTAGTGATTGTAACACTAGTGACTGTAACACAAGTGACTGTAACACTAGTGACTGTAACACTAGTGACTGTAACACTAGTGATTGTAACACTAGTGACTGTAACACAAGTGACTGTAACACTAGTGATTGTAACACTAGTGATTGTAACACTAGTGACTGTAACACTAGTGACTGTAACACTAGTGATTGTAACACTAGTGATTGTAACACTAGTGACTGTAACACTAGTGATTGTAACACTAGTGACTGTAACACTAGTGACTGTAACACTAGTGATTGTAACACTAGTGACTGTAACACTAGTGACTGTAACACTAGTGATTGTAACACTAGTGACTGTAACACTAGTGACTGTAACACAAGTGACTGTAACACTAGTGATTGTAACACTAGTGACTGTAACACTAGTGACTGTAACACAAGTGACTGTAACACTAGTGATTGTAACACTAGTGACTGTAACACAAGTGACTGTAACACTAGTGATTGTAACACTAGTGATTGTAACACTAGTGACTGTAACACTAGTGACTGTAACACTAGTGATTGTAACACTAGTGATTGTAACACTAGTGACTGTAACACTAGTGACTGTAACACTAGTGACTGTAACACTAGTGATTGTAACACTAGTGACTGTAACACTAGTGATTGTAACACTAATGGCTGTAACACTAGTGGCTGTAACACTAGTGATTGTAACACTAGTGACTGTAACACTAGTGACTGCAACACTAGTGATTGTAACGCTAGTGACTTTTAACACTAGTGACTGTAACACTAGTGATTTTAACACTAGTGAATGTAACACTAGTGACTGTAACACTAATGACTGTAACACTAGTGATTGTAACACTAGTGACTGCAACACTAGTGATTGCAACACTAGTGACTGTAACACTAGTGACTGTAACACTAGTGATTGTAACACTAGTGACTGTAACACTAGTGACTGTAACACTAGTGACTGTAACACTAGTGATTGTAACACTAGTGATTGTAACACTAGTGACTGTAACACTAGTGACTGTAACACTAGTGACTGTAACACTAGTGACTGTAACACTAGTGACTGTAACACTAGTGACTGTAACACTAGTATCGTTCAGATTTAAGATTTAAGGTTCTGTGTGAGAGCTGGAAATACTGTACAAGGATCTGAGAGTTGTGTACGTGCAACTCTTATCTTGCACACCACGTACACTGTACAAGGATCTGAGAGTTGTGTACGTGCAACCCTTATCTTGCACACCACGTACACTGTACAAGGATCTGAGAGTTGTGTACGTGCAACCCTTATCTTGCACACCACGTACACTGTACAAGGATCTGAGAGTTGTGTACGTGCAACCCTTATCTTGCACACCACGTACACTGTGAGATCTTCATCTTTCAGTCTATGTACACCCCAACAACACTTGTAAGTAAACTGCCCGTTGTATCGAATACATTTAACACAAACTCCAGTAACTTTAACACTTACCACAGTAATAAAGACGTCACCCCGGACAGTTGGCCACTAGTAGATGTATCTCAAGACTTCGTGAGAAAACTTCTAAGCAAGTTAAACCCAGCTTAAAGTACCGGGCCAGATAAGTTCTTAAAAGAGCTCAAATGTGGCTGGGGAATCTCCTATGTATGGCAAAAGGCCTTTGATACTGTCAACCAGAATATATTATGCATGAAACTACAAGCTATCGGCATGGTTTCTGTAGACTGGTTTAAGTCCTACCTGAGCAACAGGAAACAAATTGTCAAGCTGAACAACACAGAATCAGAACCCCTGCCGATAGCATGTGGTGTTCCTCAGGGTAATATTCTGGGTCCCTTATTGTTCCTATGTTATGCGGATGACATGGCCATCAGTGTTAAGATTTCGTTCGGATTTTTAACCCCGGAGGGTTAGCCACCCAGGATAACCCAAGAAAGTCAGTTCGTCATCGAGGACTGTCTAACTTATTTCCATTGGGGTCCTTAATCTTGTCCCCCAGGATGCGACCCACACCAGTCGACTAACACCCAGGTACCTATTTGCTGCTAGGTGAACAGGACAATAGGTGTAAGGAAACGTGTCGGAATTTCCACCCGCCGGGAATCGAACCCGGGCCCTCCGTGTGTGAAGCGGGAGCTTTAGCCACCATATGACAGTACTTTGTTAGTGTCAGGAACTTGTATAGCCCTTGTGGTTTAGCGCTTCTTTTTGATTATAATAATAATCACTGGAACTAGAGTCATTCGCAAATGGTTAGTAAACTACAAATTATCGTTAGACCTCGGGAAAAAGGAAGCCATACTCTTTGGTACGAAAAATAAACTAAAAAGACTAAATAATTTTAATGTCCAGTGTAATTGGGGAGACATCACTTCAGTTTCCTCAGTAAAATATCTGGGAATCCCCTTTGACCCATGCATGTCAGGAGAACTGACAGGGAACAGTGTAGTGAAGACCGAAGTTCCTCTACAGACAAGCACAGTGTCGACCTACTGAGGCTCACAGGACCCCCATGTCTGGCCCTTATACAGTGTAATAGACTATTATTCTTCTTCATGGAACTCTGCCTCAATAAAAAAAACTGAAAGATAGACTACAAATCAGCCAGAACAAAATGGTGAGGGTCATCCTGGACTTGGGTTCGAGAGAATATGATGGCCAAGATGAATTACAGTAAAACAACTGAAGTTAAATCAAGTTTAGAAAACTGTTCACAGTGTCCAGAATATCTTGCTGCTAAGTTTGTCAAGGTTGGGAACCGAAACAAGTATTGTACTAGGGGAAGGAAACGCAACTTTGTAGTAGCCACAGTCAGTGGCCAGGCTTTAAATACCTTATATTGTACAGTATACAAGGAATGGACCAGACTGCCTGTACATGTCAAAGCCAGTCACAGCATGAACCAGTTCAAGAAGATAGCTAAAACGTACCTAATGAATGTAGCGACAGATAGGGAGGAGAATGATGTCTTGTATATCTAACATACATATACCGATTACTGCAACATACATGTACCTATTACTGCAACATACATGTACCTATTACTGCAACATACATGTACCTATTACTGCAACATACATGTACCTATTACTGCAACATACAT
Organism: Cherax quadricarinatus; assembly: GCF_038502225.1. Classification (NCBI taxonomy): domain Eukaryota; kingdom Metazoa; phylum Arthropoda; class Malacostraca; order Decapoda; family Parastacidae; genus Cherax; species Cherax quadricarinatus. The sequence continues at coordinate 2,322,429 of NC_091335.1, forward strand.
GTACCTATTACTGCAACATACATGTACCTATTCCTGCAACATACATGTACCTATTACTGCAACATACATGTACCTATTACTGCAACATACATGTACCTATTACTGCAACATACATGTACCTATTACTGCAACATACATGTACCTATTCCTGCAACATACATGTACCTATTCCTGCAACATACATGTACCTATTACTACTCAAGACTGAGACACTTATTCAATGTATGGGAATCTTTATTTAGGAAACGTTTCGCCACACAGTGGCTTCATCAGTTCAATACAAAGCAGAAGGGTGTAAGGAGAGGAGGAGTTTGGGGTAATCAGTCCCTGAGCCTGGAGTCGATGTGTTCAGTCCACCAATCTTGTAGAATGTACAGATTTTCCAAGTGTTTATTATCAAGTATCTTTCTCGTCTTCGTTCCAGGGAATACAAATCAAGGGACTTCAACCGTTCCCAGTAGTTTAGGAGCTTTATCGTACTTATGTGTGCCGTGAAAGTTCTTTGTACACTCTCCAGGTCAGTAATGTCGCCAGCCTTGAAGGGGGCCGTTAGTGTACATCAGTATTCCAGCCTAGAGAGCAAAAGCGATTTGAAGAGAATCATCATGGGCTTGGCGTCCCTAGTTTTGAAGGTTCTCATTATCCATCCTATCATTTTCCTAGCAGATGAGTTAGATACATTGTTGTGATCTTTGAAGGCGAGATCCCCTGACATTATTACTCCCAGGTCCTTCACATTACTTTTTTGCTCTATTGTATGGTTATAATTTGTTGTATACCCTGATATAGTTTTAATTTCCTCAAGTTTTCCATATCTGAGTAGTTGAAATTTCTCTTCATTGAACTTCATATTGTTTTGAGTGGCTCATTTGAAGATTTGGTTGACGTCCGCTTGGAGTCTCGCAGTGTCTTCGATGGCGGTCACTGTCATGGTGATCCAGGTGTCATCCACAAAGGAAAACACTGAGCTATGGTATACATCTCTGTCTATTGCAGATATGAGGATGAGGAATAGAATGGGAGCGAGTACTGTGCCTTGTGGAACAGAGCTTTTCACCTTAGCTGCCTCAGACATTACTCTCTTTACTATTACTCTTTGTGTTCTGTTTGTCAGGAAGTTATAGATCCATCTACCAACTTTTCCTGTTATTCCTCTATCACACATTTTGTGTGTTATTACACCATGGTCACACTTGTTGAAAGCTTTTGCAAAGTCTGTGTATACTACATCTGTATTTTGTTTATCCTCTACAGCATCCAGGACCTTGTCATAGTGGTCCAGTAGCTGGGACAGGCAGGAGCGACATGCTCTAAACCCGTGTTACCCTGGGTTGTGTAACTGATGGGTATCTGGGTGGTTGGTGATCTTGCTTCTTAGGACCCTCTCAAGGATTTTTATGATATGGGATGTTAGTGTTATCGGTCTGTAGTTCTTTGCTGTTGCTTTACTGTCACCTTTGTGGAGTGGGGCTATGTCTGTTGTTTTTAATGTGTGTGGGATGACCTCTGTGTCTCACACTCAACACACACCCTGTATACCACACTCAACACACACCCAGTGAATCACACTCAACACACACCCTGTATACCACACTCAACACACACCCAGTGGATCACACTCAACACACACCCTGTGTCCCACACTCAACACACACCCTGTATACCACACTCAACACACACCCAGTGGATCACACTCAACACACACCCAGTGGATCACACTCAACACACACCCAGTGGATCACACTCAACACACACCCAGTGGATCACACTCAACACACACCCAGTGGATCACACTCAACACACACCCAGTGGATCACACTCAACACACACCCAGTGGATCACACTCAACACACACCCAGTGGATCACACTCAACACACACCCAGTGGATCACACTCAACACACCCAGTGGATCACACTCAACACACACCCAGTGGATCACACTCAACACACCCAGTGGATCACACTCAACACACCCAGTGGATCACACTCAACACACACAAGTGGATCACACTCAACACACACCCAGTGGATCACACTCAACACACACCAGTGGATCACACTCAACACACACCCAGTGGATCACACTCAACACACACCCAGTGGATCACACTCAACACACACCCAGTGGATCACACTCAACACACACCAGTGGATCACACTAACACACACCCAGTGGATCACACTCAACACACACCCAGTGGATCACACTCAACACACACCCAGTGGATCACACTCAACACACACCAGTGGATCACACTCAACACACACCCAGTGGATCACACTCAACACACACCCAGTGGATCACACTCAACACACACCAGTGGATCACACTCAACACACACCAGTGGATCACACTCAACACACCAATGGATCACACTCAACACACACCCAGTGGATCACACTCAACACACACCAGTGGATCACACTCAACACACACCAGTAGATCACACTCAACACACACCAGTGGATCACACTCAACACACACCCAGTGGATCACACTCAACACACACCCAGTGGATCACACTCAACACACACCACTGGATCACACTCAACACACACCCAGTGGATCACACTCAACACACACCCAGTGGATCACACTCAACACACACCCAGTGGATCACACTCAACACACACCCAGTGGATCACACTCAACACACACCAGTGGATCACACTCAACACACACCAGTGGATCACACTCAACACACACCCAGTGGATCACACTCAACACACACCCAGTGGATCACACTCAACACACACCCAGTGGATCACACTCAACACACACCCAGTGGATCACACTCAACACACACCCAGTGGATCACACTCAACACACACCCAGTGGATCACACTCAACACACACCCAGTGGATCACACTCAACACACACCAGTGGATCACACTCAACACACACCCAGTGGATCACACTCAACACACACCCAGTGGATCACACTCAACACACACCCAGTGGATCACACTCAACACACACCCAGTGGATCACACTCAACACACACCCAGTGGATCACACTCAACACACACCCAGTGGATCACACTCAACACACACCCAGTGGATCACACTCAACACACACCCAGTGGATCACACTCAACACACACCAGTGGATCACACTCAACACACACCCAGTGGATCACACTCAACACACACCAGTGGATCACACTCAACACACACCCAGTGGATCACACTCAACACACACCCAGTGGATCACACTCAACACACACCCAGTGGATCACACTCAACACACACCAGTGGATCACACTCAACACACACCCAGTGGATCACACTCAACACACACCCAGTGGATCACACTCAACACACACCAGTGGATCACACTCAACACACACCCAGTGGATCACACTCAACACACACCCAGTGGATCACACTCAACACACACCCAGTGGATCACACTCAACACACACCCAGTGGATCACACTCAACACACACCCAGTGGATCACACTCAACACACACCCAGTGGATCACACTCAACACACACCAGTGGATCACACTCAACACACACCCAGTGGATCACACTCAACACACACCCAGTGGATCACACTCAACACACACCCAGTGGATCACACTCAACACACACCCAGTGGATCACACTCAACACACACCAGTGGATCACACTCACACACACCCAGTGGATCACACTCAACACACACCCAGTGGATCACACTCAACACACACCCAGTGGATCACACTCAACACACACCCAGTGGATCACACTCAACACACACCAGTGGATCACACTCAACACACACCCAGTGGATCACACTCAACACACACCCAGTGGATCACACTCAACACACACCCAGTGGATCACACTCAACACACACCCAGTGGATCACACTCAACACACACCCAGTGGATCACACTCAACACACACCAGTGGATCACACTCAACACACCAGTGGATCACACTCAACACACACCAGTGGATCACACTCAACACACACCCAGTGGATCACACTCAACACACACCAGTGGATCACACTCAACACACACCCAGTGGATCAACACACACCCTCAACACACACCCAGTGGATCACACCCAGTGGATCAACACACACCCAGTGGATCACACTCAACACACACCCAGTGGATCACACTCAACACACACCCAGTGGATCACACTCAACACACACCAGTGGATCACACTCAACACACCAGTGGATCACACTCAACACACACCCAGTGGATCACACTCAACACACACCCAGTGGATCACACTCAACACACACCCAGTGGATCACACTCAACACACACCCAGTGGATCACACTCAACACACACCAGTGGATCACACTCAACACACCAGTGGATCACACTCAACAC